>NC_084575.2:20000566-20068066 GCF_033978685.3 Nerophis lumbriciformis
TAAAAGAAAGTCAATGAATCATAACAGGTAGAACTGCAAAAACTAATCGATTAAATCGATTAAAATCGATTATAAAAATAGTTGGCGAATAATTTAGTCATCGATTTGTTGGATCTATGCTATGTGCATGCGCCGAGGCTACTTTATTTGTATTTTTTTATTTTTATAAACCTTTATTTATAAACTGCAACATTTACAAACAGCTGATAAACAATAATCAAAATAAGTATGGTGCCAGTATGCTGTTTTTTCCCCAATAAAATACTGGAAAGGATAGAAATGTAGTTTGTCTCTTTTATCCGATTATTAATCGATTAATCGAAGTAATAATCGACAGATTGATCGATTATCAAATTAGTTGTTAGTTGCAGCCCTACATAACAGGTAGAACTGCTCAGTGGCCTTGAGTTCAAACCCCGGCCGAATCATACTAAAGACTATAAAAATGCGACCCATTGGCACTCAGCATCAACGGTTGAAATTGGTGGTTAAATCACCCAAATTATTCCCGAGCATGGCCATCGTTACTGCTCACTGCTCCCCTCACCTCCCAGGGTGTATAACAAGGGGTGGGTCAAATGCAGAGAGTAATTTCACCACACCTAGTGTGTGTGTGACTATCAGTGGTACTTTAAAGGCCTACTGAAATGCGATTTTTTTTATTTAAACAGGGATAGCAGGTCCTTTCTATGTGTCATACTTGATCATTTCGCGATATTGCCATATTTTTGCTGAAAGGATTTAGTAGAGAACATCGACGATAAAGTTCACAACTTTTGGTCGCTGATAAAAAAGCCTTGCCTGTACCGGAAGTAGCAGACGATATGCGCGTGACGTCACAAGTTGTGGAGCTCCTCACATCTGTACATTGTTTACAATCATGGCCACCAGCAGCGAGAGCGATTCGGACCGAGAAAGCGACGATTTCCCCATTAATTTGAGCGAAGATGAAAGATTCGTGGATGAGGAAAGTGAGAGTGAAGGACTAGAGGGCAGTGGGAGCGATTCAGATATGGAAGATGCTGTGAGAGGTGGGTGGGACCTGATATTCAGCTGGGAATGACTAAAACAGTAAATAAACACAAGACATATATATACTCTATTAGCCACAACACAACCAGGCTTATATTTAATATGCCACAAATTAATCCCGCATAACAAACACCTCCCCCCTCCCGTCCATTTAACCCGCCAATACAACTCAAACACCTGCACAACACACTCAATCCCACAGCCCAAAGTACCGTTCACCTCCCCAAAGTTCATACAGCACATATATTTCCCCAAAGTCCCCAAAGTTACGTACGTGACATGCACATAGCGGCACGCACGTACGGGCAAGCGATCAAATGTTTGGAAGCCGCAGCTGCATGCGTACTCACGGTACCGCGTCTGCTTATCCAACTCAAAGTCCTCCTGGTAAGAGTCTCTGTTGTCCCAGTTCTCCACAGGCCAATGGTAAAGCTTGACTGTCATCTTTCGGGAATGTAAACAATGAAACACCGGCTGTGTTATCCGGCACAACAGTCAGGGGGTGCATTCTACGGCGGGGGTGCGTTATCCGGCACAACACCTGTCGCAATACACCGCTTCCCACCTACAGCTTTCTTCTTTGCTGTCTCCATTGTTCATTGAACAAATTGCAAACGATTCACTAACACAGATGTCCAGAATACTGTGGAATTTTGCGATGAAAACAGACGACTTAATAGCTGGCCACCATGCTGTCCCAAAATGTCCTCTACAATCCGTGACGTCACGCTCACGCGTCATCATGAGACGTTTCCACCAGGATATTTCGCGCACAATTTAAAATTGCACTTTAGTATTGGCATGTGTTGCAATGTTAAGATTTCATCATTGATATATAAACTATCAGACTGCGTGGTCGGTAGTAGTGGGTTTCAGTAGGCCTTTAACTTTACCTTTAACTTTAACATTTGATACACATATTCATGTTGGATCTCCTTCGATACCTAATCATGTCTGGTAGCTGCATTAGCAATACAATGTTTAATATACAGTTTATGTCTATAATGCTCCCACAGTTGTCAGGGGAAATTCTCGGTATATTGTACAATGCACCTTTTCTCTCCTTATGGGCCTCTCCCGTAAGGTTGTCGTTTTCATGATGATTACAATCGTTATGACTGTGGCAATGATGATACTCACAATTATCGAGGTCACCTATTCAGCATACTTATGGTCATTTTGGAGCAAAATGTTACCCCGGATGCTGATTTCCTCCTTTATGATGGCCGTGTTGGAAGTGCACTGTAAATCACTCCCTGTAGCCTGTAGCCACAGTCTAAAAAAAGGCTCTGAAATCAGTCTATGAAATCAATTTGCTGATGCTTACCAAAGCCGCCCTGCTTTTAATTCACAGGGGAGTAAGACGGGCCTGGCCGTGAAACCTCCTTGCAGATCAGGCTTCTCCCAGAACTTCTACACGGTGCTAGTCCCCAGAGTTGTGCTGCACGGTCAGAATATCCTCAAAGGTAGGTGTGCTGCCTGTGCTGGATCTCATTTTTATCGACGACGGGTCCTGGCTTGATGTGCAGGGTGTGTTGTCCGTCAGCCCTGTGGAAGGTCAGAGTGCATTCTGGTCCTGATGTGCACGTTCGAGCCGAACAATGTGGCTCGGAACTATTGGCCGTCATTGCATATGTATTTGTTGACAGGTACACAATTTGAAGTGCTTGACTTCAGAAAAACAACCCCTTTCCTCTTTTTGTTCTCTCAACGTGGACTCATTTGAACGGCTGGTTGCTTTCTCGCGATGTTAACACCTGGAAGAACAAAACATTGTTTATTGGGAGGCTTGTTTTTTTTCCCCCTGCTGGTCTCATTCTTTTTTTTTGCAAAATGCAATTCTGTTTTTGTTCGCTCCATTTCTTTTGAGTGCAGCCAGTGTTCAGCATCTACTGTGAGCTTCATTCTTGCCATGAGAAATGATGCTGCATTCCATTCTGCGTGTCTCCTCTAAGTGCTGCTGAATCAGTCTCAACCGCGGCTTAGTGTCTTGTTTTGCATAGCGGACGGATAAACAGAGACTTTACAAAAATCATATGTCTGAATCTTCAAATTGACAGAGTGATGAAACTCGGGACGTCCCGATACAACTCTTTCACTTCCGATCCCAATATTGCAACCTTGACAGTCCGATACGATATCAGCACAAATAATACATACTTTTACTTATTTTGGAGCGTGGAATGTTAGAAAAGTCTCATTTCAGCTTTGTGTGTGGCTATAAGCAGGAAGTAGTTTTTTTTGCCTACAAAGTGTTAATACTGTAAGTAATATTCGTATTACACATCAGTTGTTTGATTGTAACTTGCATTTTAGTTGTACTGTAGTTTAGATTGGGAAATGAGGAGTTGAAATTGCCTTGCAAAATTACCAATGCTAATCTGTAGCATGTAAAGGGGGAATCCAATGTAAATTAGCATCGAGCTAGCAGATTTTTGTTTTAATGCATTTCTGTCATGACCTGTCACTTCAAGTCATGTCTTGTTAGACTTAGACTTAGACAAACTTTATTGATCCACAAGGGAATTTGTTCCACACAGTAGCTCAGTTACAAAGGATGGAAAGTGTAAGGATGGAAAGGATAATACAGGTATAAGGTACACCAAAAATGTACCATAGTAGCAATATAAAATATATGTAATATTTACATAATATATGTTCAGTATATAATATATACTGATATATTAAATGATTATATTATATTTTTATATAAAAAATAGCAGTGTTTTTCAACCTTTTCTGAGCAAAGGCACATTTTTTTTCATTGACAAAAATCCCGAGGCACACCACCAGCAAAAAACAAACAATGAAACTCAGCAGCCGATATTGACGGTAAAAAGTTGTTCTCGCATTTGTTGGATATGAATTCAAACCATAACCAACCATGCATCGCTATAGCTCTTGTCTCAAAGTAGGTGTACTGTCACGACCTGTCACATCACGCTGGACTTATTTTGAGTTTTTTGGTGTTTTCCTGTGTGTAGTGTTTTAGTTTTTGTCTTGCGCTCCTATTTTGGTGTTGGTTGTCATGTACGGATATACTTTGTGGACGCCGTCTGCTCCACACAGTCTTTGCTGTCGTCCAGGATTCTGTTTTTGTTTCATTTTCAGCCAGTTCAGTTTTAGTTTGGTTTTGCTTAGCCATCCCTAAGCTTCAATGCCTTTTGTTTATTTTTGGTTTAAGCATTAGATACCTTTTTAACCTCCACGCTGCCTCCCGCATATTGTGATCACGACAAACCATGTTCCCGACATCTACAAAGCAATTAGCTACCTGCTGCCACCTACTGATATGGACGAGTATTACACAGTTACTGTGCCGAGCTCTTCACAGCACAGACAATAATTACTGGTTTGCAAAAAAATATTTTTAATCCAATTAGGTGAAATTACATAAAATCCCACGGCACACCAAACGATATCTCACGGTACACTATTGTGCCGCTGCATAGTGGTTGAAAAACACTGATATATACAATATACAACAATTACCATGTATAATACTACAATATATGTAACAGCTGCAGGGAAAAAAGGGCAGCATAAAATAGAGAGTAGATCTAACAGAAAATATACATTATAAACAAAGAGAGGTAGCGGTCAGGTAATAGACAGATATGGTGAGTGATTACACAGCTGGATGGAGTGTGGAATGAAGGAGTCCTTGAATCGAACACTGTGGGAACGAAGCTGAAGGATCCTGTTGGAGTATGAGCTCTGCTGTCCCTCAATTGTCTGGTGGAGTGGGTGGGCAGGATTGTCCATGATGGCCAGCAGTTTGTCCAGTGTCCTCCTGTCCCTCACTGACACAAACGCCTCCAACTGCGTGCCAATAGTTTGGCCGGCTTTCCGGATCAGTTTGTCAATCCGGTTTAAGTCCCTTTTGCTGGTGCTGCTCCCCCAACAAACCACTGCAAAGTACAGGGCACTGGCCACAAGAGACTGAAAAAAAGATCTCCAACAGATATACTGCACACATTATATAAAAAGAGTCTGCTCATGCCCTTCTTGTATACAGCTTTGCTGTTGTTGTAGTTTAGGTAAAGTTGTCCTATGTTTAGTTCTTTTTTACGGATTAGCGCTCATAATTTGTGTCCCTGCTTCCTGTTTTGTGTGTGTTCTTGCAGCTACTTCACCCAGGTTTTCTGATTGCTGTTTTTCACCACCTACCAATGATTAGCAATTGTTGTTCTCACCTGCTGCTAATAACTAATCAGAGGGCTTCTTATACCTGTCTCACCCCGCCAGTTCTTGCGGGATCAATGCCAGCTACGTTTGGTGCAATCTATGCTACTGCCAGTTTATCATGGTAGCCTCATGCTACAACCTTGGTTCATGTTATTTTGCTATGCCAAGTTTGCTTTGCGCTTCTTGTGCGCTTACAGCAGCATGACCAATTGTTTGCATTTTGCCTCATCTAAGAAGTGAAAGGACCACAACTCAACAATGGCTTTAATGTTGGAACGTCACAGTGAAGTTGTTTTGTATCTCGTGTAAGTTATATTGACATACTTTATTTCTGTGTGTTTTGTTTTACAATGTTTGAAAGTAAAGAGTCTTAAAAGGCTATCAAATGGAGAAAAGCTGTTATCAGACATATAAGGGGACTTTAGTAGGAGAACAGACTGCTTGTTGGAGTTTTTATATAGGACATTTTAGATGTTGGCCCATATAATGCAATACCTGTTTTTCGTTTTTTGAGCTGTTAACGGACCGATGTCCGATATCGATACTGGATCGGGACATATCTCGATAAAACTAACCAAAAAAAAGACAAAACAGGAACAGAATGAGGAGCAGGGATTAAAATGTCAAGTCTATACAGTGGTACCTTTCTTCAAGAGTATATTTGGGTTCCTAAATACTGTATCTTAAATCAACGTTCCTCATTGAAATATTTAGAAATTATTTTGTTCCAAGACGCCCAAAAACACGACAGTTTTAACATGTAGCATGCTATTGAATACGAAAAATAAACTTATAGATAACACGTGTAAAAGGTATATGGCAAATATATTATAACAATAAAGAACATATCAAAAATATAATAGAATAGCAACAACTACAGTCATTTTATAAAGTAATGTAATAGTAATGTACGGTGGAACCTTGATCTACAAACTTAATTGGTTCTTCAACATGGTTTGCCAACCAAAACGTTGGTATAATGAAGCAGAGTTTCCCATAAAAATCAATGTAAACCTGAATAATTGGTTCAAGCCTCGACAAAAGTCCCTATTTTAGTAAAAAACTGTATATTTTTAATATATCTGTATACATATGTGTATATATGTATACATGTGTGTGTGTTCGTATATATATATATATATATATATATATATATATATATATATATATATATATTTATATATTTATATGTATATATATAAATATATATATATATATATATATATATATATATATACAGATATATTAAAAATATACAGTTTTTTACTAAAATAGGGACTTTTGTCGAGGCTTGAACCAATTATCCATGTTTACATTGATTTTTATGGGAAACTGTTTCTTTGTATATATATATATATATATATATATATATATATATATATACTGTATACGTTTGGTCAGGAAAAAACACGGAGGTTATTTTATCCCTACAAGCCTGTTTCGCTGCTCTTCAGGTTCTTGAGGGAAAACCTGCAAAACAGGCTTGTAGGGATGAAATAGCCGTGTTTTTTCTGACCCAACATACTGTATATTCCGCTCTCCCCCGGTATTGAGCACTCAATCAATCAATCAATGTTTATTTATATAGCCCTAAATCACAAGTGTCTCAAAGGGCTGCACAAGCCACAACGACATCCTCGGTACAGAGCCCACATAAGGGCAAGGGAAAACTCACAACCCAGTGGGACGTCGATGTGAATGACTTTGAGAAACCTTGGAGAGGACCGCAGATGTGGGTGACCCCCCCCCCCCCCACCCCTTCGAGGGAAGACCGGATGCAATGGACGTCGAGTGGGTCTAGTATAATATTGTGAAAGTCCAGTCCATAGTGGATCTAACATAATAGTGAGAGACCAGTCCATAGTGGGGCCAGCCGGAGCACTGTATAATGTATAAACCACAGTAACCTCAACTATATATATAAATATATATACATACTGTATATATGTATGTGTTTATACATATATACAAATTTATATGATTATGTATATTGGTTGGATTTTACGGGGTTAACTGTCACGTTCTCTACGCCAACGAGCAGTAGGGAGGCTCAGAACCCAAACCCGCGACCTAATTAACAGAAAGACAGCTCGTATCCCAAACAACTTGCGAGCTGGGGCCCACACAAGCCGAGGTAACACTGTATTGACTTTGAACGGACAATTTTGGTTTTAGTGATGTTGAGTTGCATCCCACGTTGTTGTATTCTAATAGCAGTGCGCAATCTCAACATTTCCATCACGTTATGCTCTTGTTGTCCAATATTTAGCTATTGTTGAGTAAAATTACATACACCAGGAAGAAATGGCATTTTCATTGCATTGCTGTTTGAACAGTTTGCGGCTCCCGGGAAAGCAACTGAATTATTCTTCAGTTGATTTTGTTACTTTGGAGGCAGAGGAGGTTTGCACCACTGGTCAGTAGGGAGCAAGTTTGCCTGAAGGTCCTCCAGTCTCAAAGTTTCTGCCTGTTCGGTGTACTTTTTGACCCAAACGATGCTAACCAAGTAGAACACATCCACTGCAGTGATAATGTGTCTTGATTTCACACATGCAGGTATTGCGTGTCACACATAACGTAAAGTTATAATGTTGCAGGGAAGCTCAAATACAGCAAGGTGATACATTAACGCCTACTTTTTAAATCTGGGAACCATAAAGTTCTCCCAATCGGCCACTCAAAAGCGTTGCGCAGCATCAGCTCTTGTGCAATGATTAATGTGCACTCGTGCAATTTTTTTTCCAAAGGCCCGTATTCTATATAGCGAGACACTAAACGAGAGGAATCCTTTTTTAATAGTAACACCACAACATTGTTTGTATAACCTGAAACTGTCAGGATCCTAGCAAACGAATGGGTCAGGGATGATATAACGGAGGGTCCGGGTTGCGACGCAAAGCTGGTGAGTGGGGCTGCCGGGCCACTGGGCGCCGTGGCTGTTGTCTCCCTGGAGAGTATGACAGTGAGCGATGGGGGAAGGACCAAAGAACTGTGGCCCAGCAGACTCAGTGTGAACCAAGCTTGTGTTTTCTCGTTGCATTGCGCCAGAAGCTGAGGTAAAATGGGAATTGTTCTGTTTTCACGTGTGGATGGTGTTTACAGTATGTGATAGCATCATGTTTTAGGGTAACACTAATTGACCCCATTCTCCATTAATCAGGTCTGGTCTGTGATTAAACACAACATTGTGTACTTGTTTATTTACAAACCCTGTTTCCATATGAGTTGTGAAATTGTGTTAGATGTAAATATAAACGGAATACAATGATTTGCAAATCCTTTTCAACCCATATTCAATTGAATGCACTACAAAGACAAGATATTTGATGTTCAAACTCATAAACTTTATTTTTTTTTTTTGCAAATAATAATTAACTTAGAATTTCATGTCTGCAACATGGGCCAAAGTAGTTGGGAAAGGGCATGTTCACCACTGTGTTACATGGCCTTTCCTTTTTACCACACTCAGTAAACGTTTGGGAACTGAGGAGACACATTTTTTAAGCTTCTCAGGTGGAATTCTTTCCCATTCTTGCTTGATGTACAGCTTAAGTTGTTCAACAGTCCGGGGGTCTCCGTTGTGGTATTTTAGGCTTCATAATGCGCCAGTCTAGTACCCGCACTCTTTTACTATGAAGCCACGTTGATGTAACACGTGGCTAGGCATTTTCTTGCTGAAATAAGCAGGGGCGTCCATGGTAACGTTGCTTGGATGGCAACATATGTTGCTCCAAAACCTGTATGTACCTTTCAGCATTAATGACGCCTTCACAGATGTGTAAGTTACCCATGTCTTGGGCACTAATACACCCCCATACCATCACACATGCTGCCTTTTCATCTTTGCGCCTATAACAATCCGGATGGTTCTTTTCCTCTTTGGTCCGGAGGACACGACGTCCACAGTTTCCAAAAACAATTTGAAATGTGGACTCGTCAGACCACAGAACACTTTTCCACTTTGTATCAGTCCATCTGAGATGAGCTCAGGCTCAGCGAAGCCGACAGCGTTTCTGGGTGTTGTTGATAAACGGTTTTCGCCTTGCATAGGAGAGTTTTAACTTGCACTTACAGATGTAGCGACCAACTCTAGTTACATGTGGTGATATCCTTTACACACTGATGTCGCTTGTTGATGCAATACAGCCTGAGGGATCGAAGGTCACAGGCTTAGCTGCTTACGTGCAGTGATTTCTCCAGATTCTCTAAACTCTTTGATGATATTATGGACCGTAGATGGTGAAATCCCTAAATTCATTGCAATAGCTGGTTGAGAAAGGGTTTTCTTAAACTGTTCAACAATTTGCTCACGCATTTGTTGACAAAGTGGTGACCCTCGCCCCATCTTTGTTTGTGAATGACTGAGCATTTTATGGAATCTACTTTTATACCCAATCATGGCACCCACCTGTTCCCAATTGGCCTGTTCACCTGTGGGATGTTCCAAATAAGTGTTTGATGAGCATTCCTCCACTTTATCAGTATTTATTGCCACCTTCCCCAACTTCTTTGTCACGTGTTGCTGGCATCAAATTCTAAAGTTAATGATTATTTGCAAAAAAAAAAAAGTTGATCAGTTTGAACATCAAATATGTTGTCTTGGTAGCATATTCAACTGAATATGAGTTGAAAATGATTTGCAAATCATTGTATTCCGTTTATATTTACATCTAACACAATTTCCCAACTCATATGGAAACGGGGTTTGTACTTTCGTTTTCATTTCAGTTCTTATACAGGGTTCGTACGGGTGCTTAAAAATCTTGAACATGCTTGGATTTTAATGTTGTGTTTTCAAGGTTTGAAAAAATGCTTGAATTTTGGGTGAAGTGCTTGTAAATGCTTGGAAATATTCGTCATATTTCTCGGCAGTCTGACTCAATAGGCTAATTATAAAATGGAAAAAAAATAAAACAAGTTTCCTTAAAAATTAAAGCTACACGCTTGATCTGTTGGCTTTGCACGAGCCCTTACGTTAGGTTGTTGTCATGCCAGATCTGTGTCGCCCCCAAGAGGACAGTGGTGCTTCGGTCCATCATGCAGGGGAGGTTGTCGTTTTAATGAACATGATGTACGCATGAATTATGATACAAACAAACAAGTAAACAACAATAATGAATGTTATTTCTTGTAAGGAATGATGTATGCATGAATGATGATGATACAAACAAACAAGTAAACAACGTTTGCAAACACCAATGACATTGAATAGTCTACAGAAACACTGCTTCATTTTCTATGCCCCATTCAGTTAAGGATAACTGCTGGTTCAATGTTAGGCTTAGGTTTTAGCAGATTTTCTGTATTTTTCCGACAGAAAGCATTTGGTGACCTCAAACAACAAGGCTATTGATTGATTCACACTGGTTTTCGCCTTTTGGGTACTGGAAAAACTGGAAAATTGATCTTGAAAGTCTTTAAAAAGGGCTTGAATTTGCCATGGAAAAGGTGTACGAAGCCTGTTATACTAATACATTGTTTCAGGACTGCAGCTCTGGATTATTTCAGTACTCGAGTAATCCATCAAATAATTTGTTTGATTATTCCAGTAATCACATAAAATAAATTTTATAGCATCCATGTGTGTTTTAAAGAAAAATAGGTGAAACACTGTAAACAACAACATTTCTGCTTGCATTAACCCAGGGGTCAGCAACCCAAAACGTTGAAAGAGCCATATTGGACCAAAAATACAAAAAACTAATCTGAAAAAATGAAAAGCCGTATATAAGTCTTATAATGAAGGCAACACATGATGTAAGTGTCTATATTAGCTATTATAGCCTACTATCAAAATGACTATGTGTTGCAGGCTTAAGCAAATCTTTGTTGACAGAAATGTTGCTAATATTTGCTGTGGTCTACAACAACATGGCACACAACCAACAATCTGAAATGCAGCTAATATTACATACAGATAATGTGTCATGAGACATGCAAAACTAAATGATATACAAAGAGGACACAAGTAAAGAATATTAAATGAGCTCAATATACCTACAAATGAGGCATAATGATGCAATATGTACTTACAGCTAGCCGAAATAGCATGTTAGCATTGATTATCTTGCAGTCACGCACTGACCAAATATGCCTGATTAGCACTCCAACAAGTCAATAACATCAACAAATGCACAGTATAAAACATTTGGTGGACAAAATGAGACAAAGAAGGAGTAGATGATTTTACATGTAAACAAACTGTTGTGTCAGAGTCCACACTATGGTGAGTTCAAGAACCGCCAAAATTAGTAGGACAAAACGATGTTCACCAAATACTCTCATCAGTGAAGCATACACACAAACATATTAAACAGTGGGCTTTCTAACAAGTGGGAAGGTTTGTGTCATGTTTGTCCTCAAACGAAAAACATACAAAAAAATATATATATTTTTATATATTTCCCCCTCATCTTTTTCCATTTTCAATCCTTTTTTAAAAATGCTCCAGGGAGCCACTAAGGCGGGACTAAAGAGCTGCATGCGCCTTGACCCCGCGTTAACCTATATTATTTGTTTTCTAGTAAATGCACACCATCAACATTGAAATTGCAATTTTAACATGTGTGTATTAATAAACATTTTTTTATTTTTTTTTTGCTGTTTGCTACCACACAGCTCTTTCGTGTGTGCTCATGACGTCATAGTCTTTTTAAAATTATTTGATGTTATATTGAATTTTTTTAAATTCTGTTTTTTAGTTGTTTTTTTGTCACAAATTAGTGCTGACAAATTTAATATAAAGTAGCAAGAATGTGAGTTTGAATAATCATACAACCTGTCATTCTCACTTAATTATGATTATAACTATGTCAGGTAGAAATGATCTGATTAATGTATGATTATCATTAATGGATAATAATCATAATTATACATGACTATCATAGTAATAATTACTATATATTAGCCTGTGTTGATTAAACAGTGGAGTGTTCCATGCCTAGAAGGAATTAACCATTTTGCATTTTTGCAAGGAGGTGTAGATAGTGTTACACATTCTTAATTTGAGTCAAACAACCTTTTTACTTAACTTTTACAACACAATTTATTTTTATTGTAACTTTTATGATGTCATATTTTTTTTTTAATAACTGACAGATTTAAATGAAAGAAAAAAAATATTCAACTCTCCACAAAAGCCCAGGGGTCTCATGTATTAAGCTTGCATATGCATAAAAACCTGCCGTACGCCATTTTTCATGGCGAAGATGAGATGTATCAAGAGTGAAATCAAGGTGGAAATGTGCTTTGCCTCACGCTAACTTCAAGCTTTATGTATGCACATTTCTACATGCTGTGGATACTTTAACGACACACAAAGGTGGTCGTTCGGGCCTTGCCAACATTTGCATGGCACGACAACTCAACATAAACTTCTCCTGGGTTATAATAATCAATTGAGTAATCAAACAAGAGTAAAATACAACGTCTTTCGTATCTTTTGTGATAAGCTGGCATGTTTGAATTTAATAAGATTGCAAACCAACTAATAATATATTAATAATCATAATATTCACATGAAACTAATCTGGCTGTGAGCAGGCTACTGTATGAAAACATTTTGTTGTACGTTACACATTTTATACTTATCTTGAGGGTAAATATTATTTATTTTTTTTGTCCTGTCCAGCTACTCAGGCAAATCATATAGTTGATGTAGATGCCCATATGGGCTGTACAAATGTACTTTACAAAAGAGAAGTGTGGATACTTCTCTTGTTGCCTTATTTGTATTTGACTTTATTAAATTGATTTATATTATTTTTTGGTGCAGCCGGGCCAGAGCAGGAGGGGATAGAAAGAGAAAAACAGGAAGACAGAGGGGGAAATTGTGGGGACAAGAGGGGGATTAGACAGAGAGACACCAACAGCAAACACAACAATAACAACAACAACAGAACAACATCAGCAAATAGGATATATACAGATATGATGGTAAACGTGATAGCAAAGAAGCAGTTAGTGAAATAAATATTATAATACAGAAATGACAATGAGCATTATTACACTACAAATGGAGCAATACAGATACCAATAGAAATAGCACTATTGGTAATGAATAATAACAATAATTTACCTTTATTATCAACAATACAGTTGTTTCAAATGCAAGAATAGATATATGTGATGATAACTTGAAATACAGAAGAAAACAGATAAATGGAGGTGAAGAGAAAGAAGCCAACCATATAAACCTTGTAGATTGTTATAGTAACTATAGGTTAATCTTTGTCAGTGTGCCATGTGTTACCCATGTGAATGTATATGTACCGTATGTGTATATGTATGTTTGTACAGTGAATGTGTATGTACATGTATGTGTATATGTATGTTTGTACAGTGAATGTATATGTACATGTATGTGTTTATGTATGTTTGTACAGTGAACGTGTGTGTGGATGTACGAACTCTGAGTGTGTAGGTATGTCACCCACATGTTCTAAAGTTTTACGTATCATTGCAGTGGCTACCTTTTCAAATGGTGTGCAGCATTCATTTATCTCTGGTCCCGTCCTCAGTTTTTGGCATGCACATCCATCTTCATTTTCACCTTCTTCCTGATGTCCGACCAAACTGTGTGTAGTTTTCGGAGCCCACAGCATTCCCACAATCTCAACCCTCTTTCGATCGCTCGGAACATGAGAAAGAAACACTTCCTACTGAATTGTGATTAGGCAGACCGTGCAGATCTCAGGCACATGGCTAACTTCAATATAATTTGCGTATTTATAAGGGGGCGTGGTCTGGTCGTGCCCAGCCAGGCCAATTCTGTGGTCAATTCTGAACGTAACAAAGAAACGTGCTTGGCTTACTGCGTGCGCACACTTTATCACATCTGAATTTTTTTCTTGCATACGCTGTTTTGTGGATTTCAACGTGCGCCAAATTAACTAGGAGACCCACACAACTCTTAATACATGAGGCCTCTGGTCTTGAACATGTGGCTCCACTTGTGGTTGAGGCCCCAAACAACCGCATAGAGCAGGAGTGTCAAACTCATTTTAAATGGGGGGGGGGGCACATGGAGAAAAATCTCCTCCCAAGTGGGCCGGACTGGTAAAATCACGGCACGATAACTTAAAAATAAAGACAACTTCAGATTGTTTTCTTTGTTTACAAATAGAACAAGCACATTCTGAAATTCTGAAAACCTACTCAGTGGCCTAGTGGTTAGAGTGTCCGCCCTGAGATCGGTAGGTTGTGAGTTCAAACCCCGGCCGAGTCATACCAAAGACTATAAAAATGGGACCCATTGCCTCCCTGCTTGGCACTCAGTATCAAGGGTTGGAATTGGGGGTTAAATCACCAAAATGATTCCCGGGCGCGGCCACTGCTGCTGCCCACTGCTCCCCTCACCTCCCAGGGGGTGATCAAGGGTGATGGGTCAAATGCAGAGAATAATTTCGCCACACCTAGTGTGTGTGTGACAATCATTGGTACTTTAACTTTTAACTTTTAACTTTAAATTGTCCAAATCATAATGTGTTGTTTTTTTGTTGTTGTTTTTTTTACACTTACATGTCCTGGTTAATAGTATATATACTTTATTTGTCATTGTTTATATTTTCTGAATAAATTATGTGATAATGTTCATCAGTCAACTCATTGGTGTTAATTTTCAATCTATCAAGATAAACAAATAATATCAAAATCAAATGACAGTATGTTATTTATGTAGTTTGATCATTTTCCTCAATGGATGGTTTATTTTGTACATATGCAGCATCATCTACAAAGATACAAAGAATTGCTATTGCGACATCAAGTGGACACATTTAGAACAGCAGTTTCTTTCATTCAAAAATGTCAGGTTAATTTCTATACTTAGCAAACTCATCTCGTGGGCCGGATAAAAACCTGTTGGCGGGCCTGATCTGGCCCTCGGGCCGTACGTTTGACACCCCTGGCATAGAGTGTTTATGCGACGGGCTGTCCCTGAGTGTTATAATACTTTAATCGGTGTTATGTATTTTGTTGCCTCTTGAGGATCTTAACCTGTGTTTGGCATTCATCCTCTCTGCCAACTTAGAAAGTGGAGGAGCCTCCATTTGCTTCACAAGATTGGGTGTTCCATGGTTGTGGTTTATAAAACCGACTTTGAAATGTAAAAAGTACCTGCGCTTACACCGAGTTGTTCGGAATAAATCATGCTGTGCAGTGATGGAGACGTTTGTCTGAGAGCTTAGGCAGGACCGGGAGCGGGAGGCTGTGGCCAACTGGCAAGCATGGAGTTGGGTTGCAGTCGCGGTTCGTGCAGATTCCCGCTGAGGGGAGATAAGCCATGAAAAGAAATATTCCAGTGATTGTGCATCGCTGTGTAAACCATCACCTCGCTCCAAGAGCCAGGACAGACACCTTATCGCTCTCTCTTTCCCTTGCCCTCTCTCTCTTTCTCACACACACACACACACACACACACACACACACACACACACACACACACACACACACACACACACACACACGCTATAGAACTTATGTCAAGAACGACAGCAGTGAGGTGTTGCACGTTAGAGAACACTGTGATTTACAGACCTTCGTCTCGCACATTTTATACATGATGCCAAGATTTTGTCATTAAATGACTACCTTTGATGTTTCCAAGTTTTCATTTCAGTATTATGTTCCAAACACAACAAATCAGGATTCCAATAAAAACAGCATCTCTACTATAATATCGTCATCTTAAAAAAAAAAGAAAAAAAAAAAAAAGTAATATTGAAATAAAATTAAAAAAAGTATGTCAGAAAAGGTGCTGGGAGAAGTAAAAGCTTATCAGTTATTTCCCCATTATTTAGATAATCTGATTTCTAATCAACAATAAAATACATACTCACCCGATACGTAACACTGTTCAGTATATATTATATATTATTTTTATATTATTGGTTAATATTTTTTTTTTGTTTTACTTTTGTAGCTGTATGTAGAAGTGGCACTGCTGGAGTGGCAGCCGGTTGCATCAGCTCTGCTCTTTTAATGTCTTTAATGTTGTTATGTTTCGGAGGGAGTGTAGACGGCACAGACCACAAGGGGGCGTAGTTGCTCTATGATTTATTATATATAAACAATATGATATATATAATAATGAAACAATACTATTAATAAACTAGAGAATAGTGTGTGACAAAATCCAATAGAGTGTATGGTGTGTGACTATGTGTAGGAATTAATTGTTGAGTGTCACCGTGAGTGTTGAACGAGAGGTGGAAGATCAGGAAGGACAAGGCAGAGCTCGGAGGTCCGTGAGCCGGCAGGAAATTGGGGAGTATAGCGGGCGCGAAGAAGGTCCTTGTCCAAGCGGGGGTCGAGGATCGAGGAGGCACAGCTCGTCGACGCGGGAACGGAGGCAGACTGCTGGGGAGGACAAGGAAGACACAGGACTAAATCAAACACAACGGGAGAGAAAACACAGAGCAAGAGTGAGCATAGAGCAGGATTAGTCGCCTTACGGTACACGAACGGATGGTTACGTTCTGGCCCGGAACGCAGGTTCTGGCCCAGGAAGATCATTGCCGACAGGTGCGCAGATTGCAGATTGACTGCAGCTGCTGGCTGCAGTCGGAGTGATGCGCGCAGATGCACTCTTGGAGGCGCAATCAACAGAGCACACAGATGAGTGCGCATTGGCATGCGCCCTTTGTGTTCTTTGATGTTTCCCTCTTACACACACACATGTTTATGTGTGCTATGGCTATAAGGTTTTTTGTCCTTGGCCTCAGTCTGGACCACCTCTCCAGGGGCGCAGGCTTAGACTGAATTTTTTTTTTCTCCCCCCGCCCCCAGCGTTTACCTGTTTCTCACCTTTTTTGTAAAATGCGCCGGAAGTTGTCAGACCCGTCAGCGATCCTGTTCTGTCTACCTGCAATGCTTGTCTGCTCTTGCTGAAAGTCTTAATTTCCCTTCGGGGATTAATAAAGTACTTCTGATTCTGATATAATAACAGGATCAAAATAATATTTTTAATTACATATACATGTACATAATCCACATAACCCACTAATCCTTTCATTAAATGTAGTTTTGTATAAATACATTACACCCTAAAATTCCTCCTCTTTGTTATACTTATCAGAAATATATTTTAAATATTGAATGAGGTTATTGCTTTTTTTGATTTATTCTTTATCTAAACGGGAATATATGAACATCCTATCAGTCGGCATCCCAGTGACAGCAGACATTAGAGCTGCACAATTTTGACTTTAAACCTTATCGCAGTTTTTCTCTGCAAAATTGTGCTTTGATTTGTGATTTTCATATTTTGTACATAAAAATGCATACAACTGTAAAAATAACGAGTAAAGGAAGCCATATATAATCATTTATTTTAAACATATTTGGCTTTATGCAGACAGACTCAGAGCTTTTGTCTACATTAGACTCTTAAACTGAATCTACAAACTGATGTAATGTTATTATAATATATAATTATAATGCTAGACTGCTAGAATGAGGCACTTTTTGGAGGATACCACATTGAGATTCAATATTAAAACAATTATACGAAGCAACTCGGTAAAGAATCTCTGGATTATTTTCTACCCACTCTCTTGTTTGAGCTGCATATTGAGAGTTGTTACTAAAACATCATTCTTTCATCTTCGTGATATTACTAAAATCCGTCCCATTTTGTCCAACAGCGACTCTGAGATCATGATATATGTGTTTGTTACATCTCGTCTCAAGTACAGTAACATATTATTTTCTGGTCTCCCCATGTCCAGCATTAAAATATTACAGTAGGTTCCAAAAGCCGCTGGCCCACCTGCACTGGCTCCCGATGCGACTTTAAGGTTTTATTACTTACATACAAAATATTTAACAGTTTAGCACCATCTTATCGTGCTGATTTTATTGTACCCTACATTCCGTCCAGAAACCTAGGTTCCAGTAAGGCTGGCTTATTAGTGATTCCCAGAGCCCAGAAAAAGTCTGCAGGCTGTAGAGCGTGCAATGCCCTTCCGCTAACAGTTAGAGATGCTACCTCAGTAGAAGCATTTAAGTCCCATCTTAAAACTCATCTAATATACACTTTAGCATAAAACTGCCTGCAATTCCTAATTGGCAACTTACCGTATTTTCCGGACTACAAGCCGCTACTTTCCCCCCCAGGCTTTGAACCCTGCGGTTTACACAAAGGTGCGGCTAATCAATGGATTTTTCTTCGCTAACGGCTAAATGATGGAATCGACGCACAATACCTTCTTTCATTGTAAATTATCCACTCAGCGGATAAAATAACGAAACGGTAAGATGCAAAGACTCAAGTCAACATGACTATCATCTTTGTAGTTAAAGTTCCATGCTGCACTCGCAATTGGTTGATGGCACAATACGCACCCTGAACTCCATTGTTGTTTTTTCTATTTTTTCATTATGAAATCTACCATGTTCACATTGGTTACATTTGTAGTTATGTTACCTTGATTTAGGCTATTAGGGTGCTATTAAGGTATTGTTTTGTTTATATTATAATTGTAACATTTGAATGATGATAAATGAATGTGTTGTGGGAGTTGCGGATGTCACCAATGCGGCGGTTTAACGAAACACCCGGTTGCTTTTCCAAACACACTTTTAATGGTGAACTACCAGCGTGAGAATGCTAAACAGGAAGTGCTTAAAGTTTAATGGCTTTGTAAATACACTGAGACAAAGTCTAAGTTCATTGTGTTCTTCATTTTTGAAACAGCACCAATTATTTTCCTCAGAATTTTTCACTAACTTGAAGTGTTTTGCTAAGACAATTATTTGTAATATGTTCATTTTCAGAATGGGCTTATTTTTCTTTTGGCCAAAGTAAGACAAAGAAATCAATCTGAAGTTAGTTTTTATTTTTAAGTTATTATGCCATGATTTTACCAGTCCGGCCCGCGTGGTAATAGATTTTACTTCATGTGGCACCTGAGCTAAAATGACTTTGACACCCCTGGTTTAAGCAAATAAACAATGATCCATTTAAAAAACTGTTGAAACTCAAAGTGTATCCAAAGTACAAGGAAGAAGAAACCTGACAAACATTTTGAACATTATTAAAAAAGGAGATCATGTTTTTCTTCTCAAAAGGGATGAATAAAGACATTAATGACTTTTCTATTTTGTTTGATCAGCCGTTTTACTGCCGTGTTACAGGCATCGTTTGGAAGCAATTAAAGCAGGGGTGTCAAACTCATTTTAGATAGGGGGCCACATGGAGAAAAATCTACTCCTAAGTGGGCCGGACTGGTAAAATCATGGCATGGTAACTTAAAAATAAAGACAACTTCAGATTGTTTTCTTTGTTTAAAAATAGAACAAGCACATTCTGAAAATGTACAAATCATAATGGTGTTGTTGTTTTCTTTACACTTATATATTGCGGTTAATTGCGGTATTCTATCATTATTTGTCGTTTGTCATTATACTTTCTGAATAAACTATGTGATAATGTTCATCAGTCAACTAAATGGTGTTAATTTCCAATGTATCAAGATAAAACAATAATATAAAAATTAAATTACAAGATGTTATTTATGTAGTTTGCTCATTTCCCTTGACTGGTGCACTAAAATCATGTGGTTAATTTTTTATTTTTTTACATATGTCGCATCATCTACAAAGATACAAAGAATAGCTATTGCGACATCTAGTGGACACATTTAGAACAGCAGTTTCTTTCATTAAAAAAATTTCAGGTTCATTTTCATACTTGGCAAACTCATCCCGCGTGCCGGATAAAACCTGTGTAAATAAAGTGTCTAAATAAACATTTACAAAATCGTTCTATGTAATTATCCCATTTCACAACGTACCGGTCAGTGACGTGCGGTGAGGTTCATGACTGGTGAGGTACTGACTTCATCACAGTCAGATTTACAAACATATGAACCCTAAAGAGTATCTTATTCACCATTTGATTGGCAGCAGTTAACGGGTTATGTTTAAAAGCTCATACCAGCATTCTTCCCTGCTTGGCACTTAGCATCAAGGGTTGGAATTGGGGGTTAAATCACCAAAAATGATTCCCGGGCGCGGCACCGCTGCTGCCCACTGCTCCCCTCACCTCCCAGGGGGTGATCAAGGGGATGGGTCAAATGCAGAGGACACATTTCACCACACCTAGTGTGTGTGACAATCATTGGTACTTAAACTTAACTTTAACTTTACACATACAAACTGCAGCACACAAAAAAGCACATTTAATTAAAAAAAACGTTATTATGGTCTTACCTTTACTTATAAATGAAGTCCATGCACCGCTCCTTTTTAACAAAAGTATCGATAATTTGTCTATAAAAGTCTTCCTTATCTTTCTTCAGTTTTAAAAGTCTCTCTGTCTCGATGGAGATCTTCTTTTAAGTATCGATTGAAAGTCCAGTTTAGAAAACTGTTTTATTTTAGATATGTAATCCTCCATGTTAAAAGTCTAGGCGAGAGGAACAAATAAACGATCGCTAACTGTTGCTGCTTGTTGTCACTTATTCTGCAGCCGAGTAGTCGCAAGAATGATCCCTGGGATCACTAGCGCCCTCTACCACCAGGAGGTGGGATTACTCCGCGCAGGTGTTTTATGATTGCTCAGCACAAGAAATACGTTACACACATACAGTTGTTGACAAAATACACTGTACATTATATACCTCAGCTAACTAAACTATGGAAATGTATAATATAATTCATATAGCAATACGGTCTCACTACACAGCAGGCCAACAGTTAGCCGAGTCATTGCGCAATCCATGGCGAGGCTCAACTGGCTGGTGACTCACCGCAAATCTCTTCTCAGTATTTGAACCGCAAATGTGAAAATTCAGCGATTTTGAATAAAAATAATCTAAAACTAGTGAAGTTAAATGGAAAATAACTTTATAGTATAATCACTGGATACATAAAACAATTTAATTAATTGTTTTTCTTTTTACATTTTTTTCTTTCCATGATGGCACGTGAGGGCCCGCCTCACCTGCCTCCCCTGACTGCGCGTCACTGGTACCGTTATATATCTGCGGAACCACTGCACTGCCAGGGACCCATGCAAAGTACAGTTATCTTGAATTTATTTCAAGGAAAGTACAGTAAGATTAGGCAAGAGGGCTTTTGTCCCTTTTATTTGCTCTCATATCTAAAGAGATGAAATGCCTTTCCTCACTGGCCTCATCCCAATGCCTTTGATTTATGGCCTTTTTGCAGTGCCATTATTAACTGCAGGGCACAAAAAACAAAAAAAAGCATTGTG
This sequence comes from Nerophis lumbriciformis, assembly GCF_033978685.3. Classification (NCBI taxonomy): domain Eukaryota; kingdom Metazoa; phylum Chordata; class Actinopteri; order Syngnathiformes; family Syngnathidae; genus Nerophis; species Nerophis lumbriciformis. The sequence goes on from NC_084575.2 coordinate 20,022,006, forward strand.
CAGTATTGTAGAAGATAAATTTAAGTAGGATCATGCCCCTTAACTGCTAAACACTTCAGCACGGTCCTCCTATTGTTTTATTCAGCTTCTAAAAGTTACTCAAACAAAAAGTCTTGCATTGTGACCCCAATTAACTACACAAGAAAATCTGGCAAGGAGACATATCTACTTTGCAACAGCCCAGCGTTACGTTCCAAACCCAATGAATGGGCTTCTATAAGTTTGTCCAGACCCTAGAACTGTGTGTGTGTGTGTAAAAAGAGGTTTGGGAAGGATTATGTGTCCATGCTTTTGATAAGTGGGATGCCATTTTTTCTTTGACTCATGAAGGTCTCTCTTGTCCTCCAGAGACTTTTTCATCTCTGTAGCCAGGACCCGCAGTCTGTAGTGAGCTGATAGAATACAGGTGGAGACGATGAGCCACATCATTTCTCTTTATCTCACTGGCCTTCGTTCCAACCGTGGTGCGTTCCTTTATTCCTCAAAGGTCCTGTGACATGACACGCTCGCAGAGCCAATTCCATCCAGCAAGCCACCCAAGATATGGTACGTGCCACAGCACAATGCTTTGCATGGTAGTTTGTGGGTGTTTGCTCTTTGGAGGTAGGAAATAAGAAAGTGGTGTAGTTGATAGATTGTGAATTGGACCACAACTTTTATTGGCTTGAGGTACTACTTTAGAACTATATCCGTCCTTACGAAACGGATCTTTGAACGTTTGGTTCTTTTGTGCTGTTCTGGTATGGTCACTTATCAATCAATCAATCAATCAATCAACGTTTATTTACATAGCCCTTAATCACAAGTGTCTCAAAGGGCTGCACAAGCCACAACAACATCCTTGGCTCAGATCCCACAAGGCAAGAAAAAAGTCAACCCAATGAGATACAATGAGAAACCTTGGAGGAGACCGCAGATGTGGAAACCCCCCCTGGGCGACCGGTGCAATGGATGTCGAGTGGATCTAGTCAATAGTGTGAGAGTCCAGTTCATAGTGGGGCCTTAAGTGGAGACAAGTCAGTACAGCAGAGACGTTCCCAGCTGATGCACAGATGAGTGGTCCACCCCGGGTCCTGATTTTGAACAGCTAGCGCTTCATCTGTGGTCACCTAATAACCTCTCCACGCAGGAGAAGGGGGGCAGAGCAGAAAAGAGACGGCAGATCAACTGGTCTAAAAAGGGGGGTCTATTTAAAAGCTAGCATGTACAAATGAGTTTTAAGATGGGACTTAAATGCTTCTACTGAGGTAGCATCTCTAACTGTTACCGGGAGGGCGTTCCAGAGTACTGGAGCCCGAATAGAAAACGCTCTATATTTTTGGGGGCTCTGAAAATCACTGATTAGCCGGAGTTCTTAGAACGCAGGGAAGCGAGGAAACAGCAGACCACTCGATGATGTAAGCATAGGCACACACGATAGTGATCACGTCGCCGCAATACATAATTTGTCTGCGTTAGCGCTCTTAATAACAATATCACTAATACTTGTTAAATATTCAGGTCACGAAATGTAAATGGAGTTTCTAATACTATATACCGTATTTTTCGGACTATAAGTCGCAGTTTTTTTCATAGTTTGGCCGGGCTCCAGTGCAACTTATATGTTTTTTTCCTTTTTTACTATGCATTTTCGGCAGGTGTGACTTATACTCCGGTGCGACTTATACTCCGAAAAATACGGTAGTTGGAACACCAGTGTTGAAATTAATTCTAATGCATATTTGTGTGTGCTTTCTTCTACTTAAAACCAAGTAGATTGGAATTTTTTGATACATTATGTTATTGTGTTTTTTCATAGTTAATTTTTTTTTTTTTAATCATAATTCTACGCCGATAAAATGTTGAACTAATCCCCGGTTTATTTGTTTATTAGTACAGATGCTTTAAAGCTGGCAGGTTAAAAACAATGTAAAAAAAAAAGAGGTGATATTAATCGAGATTGAATGCTTTTCTTTTCCCTCGGATCTGATAATCAGCTTGAAATAATCACAAATAAGAAAGCAATAATAATAAAAACTATTAAAAAATGCATTTTTTCACATATTTATTCACACCAATTACATATAGTATCGATAAGTACCGATGAATACCGGTGTCGATAAGGAATATCGCTATTGGTATCTGTATCAATAAAATTCGAACGATATACATCCCTAGATAGGTTCCAGCTTTCCAAAACGTTTTAGCATAGTAGATCATTATTCTCTTCATTTTCTTTTTGGTTTTTCATTCTTGTTTTTTGGACTACATACAAAGGTGCCATTGTCGTTTCTTACATAAAAAGCAGATGCGGACTGGAATCACTGTTTTATGTTCTATTTTATGGACCATTGCAACCTCATCACAAATGTTTGCCACAATGCACTTCAGCCCGTCTATTCACATACATAATAAACATATGTCTAAAAAGGAGGGAAAACATGGTCTTAAAGGTCCAAGACCTTTGGGGTCTCATGGCTGGCTATGACCATGCTCGGATTGGCACCTGCTGACTTATTTTTTTAATTGCAAATTTTGATCTGATACCTTAACTCTAAAGACTTTAACTCATGAACTCCGCACCAAGCTGATGCAACTGGTAAAAAAAAGGCCAAAATAGCCTAAGGCGACTTCAAAGGGTTAACCTCACCATGTGATTGCCCTTTTACCGGTATCACTGCATTTTCTAACAAAATAGATGTAGGCTAATAGAGCTCTGGATCCTGGCCTTCAGATGGAGGTAAATGCAGCCTCTAGCCTGCATCTGCAAAAAGGCTGTTTGGGAACTCATAAAGCAATTATATGAAAAAGGCAGAAACTAGGTAGCTCTGTTGATGCCAAAACCGGAGTCATTGGCAAGGGAATGAGGAATGTGTTGAACAGGAAATTAGAGGCATGATGGTTCATTAAATTGGATTAAAATGTACGTTTCTTTCAAATTTCTTGGAAACAAATTATTGATCTTGTTTTACACTGTGTCATCAGAGCGTGGCATGGATGAATATTGATGTGATTCATATTTGCATGTATTATCATAAACCATTTCTTATTGATCAACATAGCTCCCGATCAATTTGTATTGATGCTCTACATCTCATCAGTGGCCTTGATGAAGACTTTGTTTTTTGTTGTTGTAGCATAAAAACAAATACACTATATTGCCAAAAGTATTTGGTCAGCTGCCTTGACTCACATATGAACTTGAAGTGCCAACCCATTCCTAACGCACAGGGTTCAATATGATGTCGGTCCACCTTTTGCAGATATTACAGCTTCAACTTTTCTGTAAAGGCTGTCCACAAGGTTGCAAAGTGTGTTTATAGGAATTTTCGACCATTCTTCCAAAAGCGCATTGGTGAGGTCACACACTGATGTTGGCCGAGAAGGCCTGGCTCTTAGTCTCCGTTCTAATTCATCCCAAAGGTGTTCTATCGGGTTCAGGTCAGGACTCTGTGCAGGCCAGTCAAGTTCATCCACACCAGACTCTGTCATCCATGTCTTTATGGACCTTGCTTTGTGTAGTGGTGCACAGTAATGTTGGAAGAGAAACTGTTCCCACAAGGGTTCGGAGCATGGAATTGTCCAACATGTTTTGGTATCCTGGAGCATTCAAAGTTCCTTTCACTGGAACTAAGGGGCCAATCCCAACTCCTGAAAAACAACCCCACACCATAATTCCTCCTCCGCCAAATTTCACACTCGGCACAATGCAGCCAGAAATGTACCATTTTCCTGGCAACCTCCAAACCCAGACTGGTCCATCAGATTGCCAGATGGAAAAGCGTGATTCATCACTCCAGAGAAGGCGTCTCCACTGCTCTAGAGTCCCGTGGTGACGTGCTTTACACCACTGCATCCCACGCTTTGCATTGGACTTGGTGATGTATGGCTGGTCGGCCATGGAAACCCATTCCATGAAGCTCTCTGCGTACTGTACGTGGGCTAATTGGAAGGTCACGTGAAAGTTTGGAGCTCTGTAGCAACTGACTGTGCAGAAAGTCGGCGACCTCTTTGCACTATGCGCTTCGGCATACGCTGACCCCTCTCTGTCAGTTTACATTGCCTACCACTTTGTGGCTGAGTTGCTGTTGTTCCCAAACTCTTCCATTTTCTTATAATTAAGCCGACGCTTTGGAATATTTAGGAGCGAGGACATTTCACGACTGGATTTGTTGCACAGGTGGCATCCTATGACAGTTCCACGCTGGAAATCACTGAGAGCGGCCCATTCTTTTACAAAAGTTTGTAGAAACAGTCTCCATTCCTAAGTGCATGAGTTTATACACCTGTGGCCGGGCCTAGTGATTAGGACCCCTTGATTCTGTTCATGTGGATGGGTGGCCACACACTTTTGGCAATATAGTGTATATTCCCACAAGGAGACCTGTGCATCAGCTCGTTTGGCTGTAAATGTAACCCACGTTCTTCCAGTTCATTACCAACATGTTTACCCCTGTCTCTCTGGACTATAGGATTTACATTTATCTGAATACAAATCAGGTTCTGACAGGATGAAGTGTTTTTTTTTCTCAAGCTTAAATTATTCACTGACATGCTCTCTTGCCCGTATGACCGGTTATTACGATGCTTACTTCATTGTGCTTTTAGTAGCGTATTGGATTGGTAATAATAACCCCAGCAACTACAAATCATTCAGCCCTGTAAAGAAAACTGAGAACAAGACACTTAAGTGACGTGGAAATAACAGTTCCGTGCAATAATAACATTAGCACCTGTCATTGCTGTGGAAATGGACCACTTTACCTGCCTAGCGATAATTAACGCCACTCCGGTCAGCTTGTCAACAAATGCACATTTACAGCTGTTGATTTATTATTTATAACCGTGTAGGGGAAAGCCAGGAGTAATAAAACACAATAACGCGCGCAGAGGTCTCATCATGAAAATGTAATCCTCTTCAAAGTAGCTTGGATTGTGACATGGAATATATCTTTAAATATGACCCAGTTGTATTCCCGACATTTGTAAATCACAACATTATCAAAGGCATTAAAATACGATTTTGCACACTAAAAAATGTTGGGTTAAAGAATAACCCAATTTTAACCCAACTGCTAGTACAGAATCAATCCAATCCAATCCACTTTATAGCACATTTAAACAACAGAAATGTTTCCAAAGTGCTGCACAACGATATTAAAAACAATATTCAAATATTATCCTTAGCTCCACCAAATAAATAAATATAAAACCAATATAAAACCAATATAAAAATAAATATGATTAAAAACGATTTTAAAGGGGAACATTATCACCAGACCTATGTAAGCGTCAATATATACCTTGATGTTGCAGAAAAAAGACCATCAATTTTTTTAACCGATTTCCGAACTCTAAATGGGTGAATTTTGGCGAATTAAACGCCTTTCTAGTATTCGCTCTCGTTGTGACGTCACATCGGGAAGCAATCCGCCATTTTCTCAAACACCGAGTCAAATCAGGTCTGTTATTTTCCGTTTTTTCGACTGTTTTCCGCACCTTGGAGACATCATGCCTCGTCGGTGTGTTGTCGGAGGGTGTAACAACACGAACAGGGACGGATTCAAGTTGCACCAGTGGCCCAAAGATGCGAAAGTGGCAAGAAATTGGACGTTTATTCCGCACACTTTACCGACGAAAGCTATGCTACGACAGAGATGGCAAGAATGTGTGGATATCCTGCGACACTCAAAGCAGATGCAATTCCAACGATAAAGTCAAAGAAATCTGCCGCTAGACCCCCATTGAATCTGCGGGAGTGTGTGAGCAATTCAGGGACAAAGGACCTCGGTAGCACGGCAAGCATTGGCGGCAGTTTGTTCCCGCAGACGAGCGAGCTAAACCCCCTGGATGTCTTGGCTCACACCGTCCCTTATGCCATCGAAGATGATCAAGAGAATATCGACCCTAGCTTCCCTGGCCTGCTGACATCAACTCCAAAACTGGACAGATCAGCTTTCAGGAAAAGAGAGCGAATGAGGGTATGTCTACAGAAAATATTAATTGATGAAAATTGGGCTGTCTGCACTCTCAAAGTGCATGTTGTTGCCAAATGTATTTCATATGCTGTAAACCTAGTTCATAGTTGTTAGTTTCCTTTAATGCCAAACAAACACATACCAATTGTTGGTTAGAAGGCAATCGCCAAATTCGTCCTCGCTTTCTCCCGTGTCGCTGGCTGTCGTGTCGTTTTCGTCGGTTTCGCTTGCATACGGTTCAAACCGATATGGCTCAATAGCTTCAGTTTCTTCTTCAATTTCGTTTTCGCTACCTGCCTCCACACTACAACCATCCGTTTCAATACATGCGTAATCTGTTGAATCGCTTAAGCTGCTGAAATCCGAGTCTGAATCCGAGCTAATGTCACTATAGCTTGCTGTTCTATCCGCCATGTTTGTTTGTGTTGGCTTCACTATGTGACGTCACAGGAAAATGGACAGGTGTATATAACGATGGTTAAAATCAGACACTTTGAAGCTTTTTTTAGGGATATTGCGTGATGGGTAAAATTTTTTAAAAAACTTCGAAAAATAAAATAAGCCACTGGGAACTGATTTTTAATGGTTTTAACCCTTCTGAAATTGTGATAATGTTCCCCTTTAAAGGGTATAACTAATTAAAACAATAAATATAAATCCAAATTTTAAAAACACCGAGGACCACAGAGGACCACACTACTCACGTAGTGTTAAAAGCCAAAGAATACAATTGGATTTTAAGACGAGACTTAAAACACTCCACTGTGGGAGGAGTTCGAACATGAAAAACACAGAAAAGGACGAACCCCATATTTGAGTTATTTTAACACAACATTTTGGGTTAATTTTTTTAACCCAACTTTTGTGTTGAATTATTTAACCAAAAAGTTGAGTTATGATAACTTAATGTTGGGTTATTCCCAACCAAACTATTGGGTTGAAGTATTTAACCCAGAAAGTGAGTTAAAATAATACCTTTATAACCCAACAAATGGATTGCTCTTCATAAAAATAACTCCAAAATGTAACCCAACACTAGCAACTCATAAATTGGGTTATCAAAAATAACCTAGCATTTTTTAGTGTGTGATTAACTCAAAATACTCTGAAATTAATGGAAATATCATGAATCCGTTCCGGGCCCAGAGTAACACCACCGTTTTAACATGTTTCATGTTTTTTTATTAAGAAAAAAATGTTTCTCAAACAGGACTATTGTATCGAAAACTAGGGGCGTCCTGATCTGATATGGATATCGGACATCTGTCCGATATTATATCGGGTTGCATCTAAAATCTCCGATATAATCTCTGATACAAGTCGACCTGCCAGGTAACATGCAAATGTCCTCCAATAGGCACGCAAGTTTGATCTTTTTTTATTTTAGTGAAGTCATTTACAAAAGATAAACACGGTCAGCTTTACTGTAGGCTACTCGGAACCAGCAACTACACAACATCTAAGCTCACAATAGCACGCAAGCTAGACAGACATAACTGTTTAAAACACCACATTTGTCAATATAAACAAGTATCAAATAATTATAGTTGTATATTACCTACACATAAAACAGTCTCCAAGTCAGAAGCGTAGTAGAAAGTATCCAGGAACAAACGTGTCCGCATCATTTAATCAGAGGTGGGTAGTAACGCGCTACATTTACTCCGTTACATCTACTTGAGTAACTTTTGGGATAAATTGTACTTCTAAGAGTAGTTTTAATGCAACATACTTTTACTTTTACTTAAGTATATTTATAGAGAAGGAACGCTACTTTTACTCCGCTACTTTTATCTACATTCAGCTCGCTACTCGCTACTATTTTTTATCGATCTGTTAATGCACGCTTTGTTTGTTTTGGTCTGTCAGACAGACCTTCAAAGTGCCTGCCTTACTGGTGACGTTTCACTTCGTTCCACCAATCAGATGCAGTCACTGGTGACGTTGGACCAATCAAACAGAGCCAGGTGGTCACATGACCTGACTTAAACAAGTTGAAAAACTTATTGGGGTGTTACCATTTAGTGGTCAATTGTACGGAATGTGTGCAATCTAATAATAAAAGTTCCAATCAATCAAAAGTGTGAAGGAAAAAAGATACTTTTTTATTTCAACCGTACATCCTGTCAAAAGCCTAAAGACTGATCGCACATGAGGACGTTCCTGTCTTCACAATAAAAGTGCCGCTCCATCGCGCCTGCGCTTTCAAAATAAGAGTCTCCGAAAGCCAGCGCAAACAAGCTAGCAAGCTACGGAGTTTGACGCCAATATATTTCTTGTAAAGTGTATAAAAACGAATATGGAAGCTGGACAATTAAGATGGCAAAAACCCACCACTTTCATGTGGTATTAGACAGAAAGGAGGAACTTTTCTTCTCCTCCATTTGAAAACGTGGACGTTATCATCACGACTGTCTGATTACAATCAACGCAAGTCATCAGAATCAGGTAATACACCAACTTATATTCTAGTCTTCATGAAAGAAAGGAATCTATATGTTAAACATGCATGTATATTCATTAAAACACCTTTAACATGTAAACAAAAACAGCAAAATAAATACATATAAATGATATACTGTATATATCAATGTATATGTATGTATATATATATATATATATATACAGTATATATATATATATATATATATATATATATATATATATATGTATATATATATGTTTATATGTTACTCATCAGTTACTCAGTACTTGAGTAGTTTTTTCACAACATACTTTTTACTTTTACTCAAGTAAATATTTGGGTGACTACTCCTTACTTTTACTTGAGTAATAAATCTCTAAAGTAACAGTACTCTTACTTGAGTACAATTTCTGGCTACTCTACCCACCTCTGCATTTAATGTACAGCACCATGACTCATGAGCTTAACTTAATACATTATTGTGACCATTAAGTGCTGCCGAGAAACAATTACCACTCCACTTCAAATTTATAGACAGCATACGTGTGTCATAAGTACATTTGTTAACTACAGTTGTTTTAGTAATAGAAAAAAAACATAGTTTAACTTGATTTAGCCTTTTCCAAAACCATGTGCTATGATTCTTGCTGACATCACATCAGATTGTATTATCGGGAATTACCCAAGGCTCTAATATTAATGTTGTATGGGAAGTTAAAAAGTTCTATCGAGACACCCCAATCGAAAACAATACAATGAAACATACTACAAAGAACTACAGTAGTTTTATTAAATTATATAATACTCAGTGGCCTAGTGGTTAGAGTGTCCGCCCTGAGATCGGTAGGTTGTGAGTTCAAACCCCGGCCGAGTCATACCAAAGACTATACAAATGGGACCCATTACCTCCCTGCTTGGCACTCAGCATCAAGGGTTGGAATTGGGGGTTAAATCACCAAAAATGATTCCCGGGCGCGGCACCGCTGCTGCCCACTGCTCCCCTCACCTCCCAGGGGGTGATCAAGGGGATGGGTCAAATGCAGAGCACAAATTTCACCACATATCGTGTGTATGTGACAATTTATTGGTACTTTAACTTTAACTTTAATATAAAGTCCTGTATTTTGAGAATTATTGTGAATTATATTTTATATAGCGTTTTTCTCTAGTGACTGAAAGCGCTTTACATAGTGAAACCCAATATCTAAGTTACATTTAAACCAGTGTGGGTGGCACTGGGAGCAGGTGGGTAAAATGTCTTGCCTAAGGACACAACGGCAGTGACTAGAATGGCGGAAGCAGGGATCGAACCAGGAACCCACAAGTTACTGGCACGGCCACTCTACCAACCGAGCTACACCGCTACGGTGTCTCCTTCCGGCTGCATGTTTTTGTGGACAAATGTCCGCCTTTTAAATATTTTTTTTTATCGTACTAGGCTGGCGTTATTATAGCCCTTACCGACTCCTTCCGGTTCAGTACGGTGCAGATTGTAGCAGTCATGTTTTTCATGATTTCTTTCTTTAATTCATCGTCTTCATCTCAGCACTTTGCTTTACTTTCACTCTCTTACGACCTATAGTTGGAAAAACAAAGCTTTGTCTGTCTTGTTCCCCGAGTGCGGCCACCGCTGCTGCTCACTGCTCCCTTCACCTCCCAGGGGGTGGGTCAAACATAGATATGTCCGGTAATGGCTTTTTTGCCGATATCCGATATTCCGATATTGTCCAACTCTTAATTACTGATTCCGATATCAACCGATACCGATATATACAGTCGTGGAATTAACACATTATTATGCCTAATTTTGTTGTGATTAAACAATTAAACAATGTAGCTTTACCATGAATTAATTAACGTGGACCCCGACTTAAACAAGTTGAAAAACTTATCCGGGTGTTACCATTTAGTGGTCAATTGTACGGAATATGTACTGTACTGTGCAATCTACTAATAAAAGTTTCAATCAATCAATCAAAAACAAGGTTTTCCAAAATAAGAGAACAACTTCAACTCCAGTTATGGAAAAAAATGCCAACATGGCACTGCCATATTTATTATTGAAGTCACAAAGTGCATTATTTTTTTTAACATGTCTCAAAACAACAGCTTGGAATTTGGGACATGCTCTCCCTGAGATAATCCTGATACCCATTAAAACTATGGGAAGTACTATACTTTGACTTTCACAAAGTGCATTATATATCTATTTTTTTTAAAACATGCCTCAAAACAACAGCTACAAAAACAATGAAGGCACACAGCTTCAGTCCAGAGTATACTAGAGCATACTTGCCAACCTTGAGACCTCCGAATTCGGGAGATGGGGGGGTAGCAGGGGTGTATATTGTAGCGTCCCGGAAGAGTTGGTGCTGCAAGGGGTTCTGGGTATTTGTTCTGTTGTGTTTATGTTGTGTTACGGTGCGGATGTTCTCCCGAAATGTGTTTGTCATTCTTGTTTGGTGTGGGTTCACAGTGTGGCGCATATTTGCAACAGTGTTAAAGTTGTTTATACGGCCACCCTCAGTGTGACCTGTATGGCTGTTGACCAAATATGCATGGCATTCACTTATGTGTGTGTGAAAAGCCGTAGATATTATGTGACTGGGCCGGCACGCAAAGGCAGTGCCTTTAAGGTTTATTGGCGCTCTGTACTTCTCCCTATGTCTGTGTACACAGCGGCGTTTAAAAAAGTCATACATTTTACTTTTTGAAACCGATACTGATAATTTTGAAATCGATACCGATAATTTCCGATATTACATTTTAAAGCATTTATCAGCAGGCCGATTTTATCGGACATCTCTAGTCAAACACATAGAGTAATTTCACCACACCGAATGTGTGTGTGATGATCAGTGGTACTTTAACTTTTTTTTACTTTTTTTTTACAGTAGCTACAGTATTTATCTAAACAATTCTAGTGGTGACGAGGTATCTAAAACTGTCTCGTAACTCTAGTTTTTAAGTAATGATTAGCCTAGAGAAAAACACAATGGTAACCCAGGATGTCACTGTACTAGTGTTGTCCCGATACCAAAATTATTTCGATACTTTTCGGTACTTTTTCTAAATAAAGGGGACCACAAAAAATTGCATTACTGGCTTTATTTTAACAAAAAATCTTAGGGTACATTAAACATATGTTTCTTATTGCAAGTTTGTCCTTAAATAAAATAATGAACATACAAGCCAACTTGTCTTTTAGTAGTAAGTACCGTATTTTTCGGAGTATAAGTTGCACCGGAGTATAAGTCGCACCTGCCGAAAATGCATTATAAAGAAGGAAATAAAAACATATATAAGTTGCACTGGAGCCCGTCCAAACTATGAAAAAAACTGCGACGTATAGTCCGAAAAATACGGTAAGCAAACAAAGGCTCCTAATTCAGCTGCTGACGTATGCAGTAACATATTGTGTCATTTTCCATTCTATTGTCAAAATTATTAAGGACAAGCGGTAGAAAATGAATTATTAATCTACTTGTTCATTTACTGTTAATATATGCTTACTTTCTCTTTTAACATGTTGTATCTACACTTCTGTTAAAATGTATTAATCACTTATTCTTCTGTTAGTTGGATACTTTACATTAGTTTTGAATGATGTACAAATTTGGGTATCAATATGATACCAAGTAGTTACAGGATCATGGCGGACCGGTGATTTTCAAAGGCGGTATAGTACCGAATATGATTCATTAGTATCGGGGTACTATACTAATACTGTACACTGTATTCTGCCTCATGTACTGTTTTTCTCCCTCCTCCCTGCCGTCGTTGGAGAGTCTCTCGCTCCAAGTGACAAACGGCGTCGCACTTTATTGATGAGTTATGGCCAAGCACTTTGACCCTGGGCCGCCACTTGACCTCACATGTTCTGTGGCGCTCGGCATCCTCGGTGTGCAACGCCGCAAGAGATGAGAGAGAGAGAAGGCCTGATCAAAATGATTTACTTTCGGGTCTGACGTGACGCGCGGATCCTTGCTTGCTGTTGCTAAATGCATCTCCAGAGGACCTCGCTGTATCGGGCACAACAGCCACAGGCCTTCTTGCTATTAATGTTTAAACCCCAACATGTCAGAATCTGCTTGTTCTGCAAACATTGGTGCTCAGCCAAGACTCTTCAATGATCAGTGCTTGCTTGATTTGTTATTTACCATCTTTACTAATGCATTTTTGCTCAATGTAAAAACATATTTATATAATAATGCAATGCGTTCTGTGTAGTCAACCTTTGTTTGTGTTTATTGGCAGTGCTTTACCCAAAGTGGTGAATTTAAAGGATTACAAAGCAGCAGCGTAATCCAGCCATCAATCTCAAGGCTCATTAGTAAGCAATGGAGAGGGACGTATTGGAGGAAGATATACACAAGTAGAGAGACTGACATATACAAGCACTTTATTGCATCCATTTTTTTTCTTTTTCAGTTCAGTTTCAGTTTATTTGGAACATGCATACGACACAATGTAATGCATCACACAATTCCAGTTGTTTCATTACAGCACGTCCGAAAAGGAGTAGGAAGAAGCAGAGCTTATTTAATCCTACCCCTTTTCATACCGTAGCAATTGTATCCAATTTCTTTGTTCTCTGTAACAGAACAGTGAACAACAAAATAATGAATAAATAATATACCATAGGACAGTGTTTTTCAACCTTTTTTGAGCCAAGGCACATTTTTTTCATAAAAAAATAATACGGAGGCACACCACCAGCAGAAAAGGTTAAACAACGAAACTCCACCAGGTTGTCGTGCCTTATTTTGAGTTTGTTGTTGTTTCCTGTGTGTAGTGCTTTAGTTTCTGTCTCGCGCTGTTAATTTGGTGACCCTTCCTGTTTTGTTGGTGTTCTCCTGTAGCCATACTTGCCAACCTTGAGACCTCCGATTTCGGGAGGTGGGGGTGGGGCGGGGTCATGGTTGGGGGCGTGGTTAAGAGGGGAGGAGTATATTTACAGCTAGAATTCACCAAGTCAAGTATTTCATTCATATATATATATATATATATATATATATATATAAGAAATACTTGACTTTCAGTGAATTATATATATATATATATTTATTTTATTATATATATATATATATATATACATATATATATATATATATATATATATATATATATATATATTTATTTATTTTATTATATATATATATATATATATATATATATATATATACATATATATTATATATATATATATATATATATATATATATATATATATATATATATATACATATATATATATATATATATATATATATATAAATATTTGAATTTCAGTGTTCATTTATTTACACATATATCTACTCATTGTTGAGTTAAGGGTTGAATTGTCCATCCTTGTTATATTCTCTGTCACTATTTTTCTAACCATGCTGAACACCCTCTCTGATGATGCATTGCTGTGTGGCACGCACAAAAGTGCTTTCATCAAATGCACTAGATGGCAGTATTGTCCTGTTTAAGAGTGTCACAACATTGCTGTTTACGGCAGACGAACTGCTTTACGGTAGACAAAAACGTGACTGCTGTTGTTGTGCGTTGTTGCCGCGCTGGGAGGACGTTAATGAAACTGCCCAAAAATGAACCCACATAAGAAACCAAGAACTCGCCCTCCATCATTCTACAGTTATAACGTGATTGGCCAGGTACGCTGTTTATATTGTGGGTTAGCGGACTCAGGTCCGCATGGAGTCCATGGACCTGAGTCCGCCTGAATTTCGGGAGATTTTCGGGAGAAAATTTGTCCCGGGAGGTTTTCGGGAGAGGCGCTGAATTTCGGGAGTCTCCCTGAAAATCCGGGAGGGTTGGCAAGTATGGTGGCACTGGGAGCAGGTTGGTAAAGTGTCTTGCCCAAGGACACAACGGCAGTGACTAGAATGGCGGAAGCGGGGATCGAACCTGGAACCCTCAAGTTGCTGGCACGGCCGCTCTACCAGCTGAGCTATACCGCCCCTATACTATACATACTTCTAATAGCCAAATATAATAATTAGAGGGACAAGCTGTAGAAAATGGATGGATGGATTAATGCTATATAGTCGAGGTTTTTGTGGTTTATACGTTATACAGCGCTCGGGGTAGAGCGGAATATACGTTTGGTCAGGAAAAAACACATTTTTTAAATTAATTTGATTTAAATTAAAATCCCCTGAAGTGCAGGGAAACCTGCAAAACAGGCTTGTAGGGATGAAATAGCATCTGTGTTTTTTCCTGACCTAACGTATATATATATATATATATATATATATATATATATATATATATATATATATATATATATATATATATATATATATATATATATATATATATATATATATATATATATATATATATATATATATATAGTCTTTCTGACTTCACTTCCTCTCCGAACTCAGTTTGTGAACGATCAATGTGTAAAAAAAATATCCAAAGAGGGTTACATTAAACGATGATTTAGTGTGGCTGACACGGTGCTTAGGCTAAATAATTATTTGTTTAAGGGGTTATTCCGGCTTAGTGTAAACATAGCCTGAGGCATGAAAAACTACAGGGCTAAAACTTGAGCCCCACTCCGGCTGTGAAGTGTCTGTAGAGTGTTTGTGTCCATTTTGTTTTGAGCTGTTTAAAAAAGCATCATGTTTAATAGACATTTACATAGGGCAAACAAACTGTCCACTATCATATTGATAGAATTAAAAACTTAAATATAATATGTTTAAGAGAAACTTTTTAAATATAAAAAAAAAATGACTATATGTGATTAATCCCGATTAATTACAAGTCAACTATGGATAAAATGTGATTAATAACGATCAAATATTGTAATCGTTTGACAGCTCTAATTGTAGTTTGGTTTAAAGATAGAGCATTTTAAACCACCACCTGATTCACCTTGTATCTCTTTCATTTTTCACCCGACTGAGCTAAATAAACAGACTGGAAAACAAAAAAAAAGCTGCAAAAGGAAATAGAAACACAAAACCTGAAGAGGCAATTCTTTTGGGGAATTTGCTTTCTTTTTGGTTTTGTATCTATTAACTGTCTGGTTGGAACAAAAGATGAGCTTTCAGAGTATCTGTTACTCACGCATGTGTAAATACGCACTTCTGGGAGTCATTTCCCCTGTCGCAAATGTGATATTTGAACAAAACCTTTCACATTTTCCCATAACAAAGTGTTTGTTACTTGTTGCTTTCCCAGTGATGTTATATGCAGATGTCTTATTTGCAAATCATATTGTAGAGGAAAGGAATCTAAATTATGTTGTAATGGAGACTATATTCATTTCTCATTTAATCCTTTGAAAGATAAAACACTTTTTTACACACTTTCTAAAGATGTGACTTTATTGATTTATATTCACGTCACTTTTTGATGATGATTCATATAAATTTCAGAACTATAACTCCATAATTAAAATAACACATTTGCAACTGTAAATATACAAAATATGTTATACTTATACTTGGGCCTGTGTCGATATTCGATAAGTCGATTAACTGGACAATAAATGAAAATGAAGTTGTTATGTTTTCCAGCCTCACCATGTGTATGCCTTAACTGTGCTACTTTTTTTTGACAACAGCTCATCATTCAACTTTGCTTGTTGTAGATGGAGTTAGCATTCATGCTAGCATGTCGCTATCGACACGAGAAAAGCAGCAGCACCCGCTGACCGACAGCACCCGTCACCGCTCGCCGACAGCACCCGTCACTTGCTTTCACCTCAGCGTCTCCGGGACACAAAAAAAAGTCTCCAATATCACCGGGAAAAGTCACCGGATTTTTTTGCTAGTCGCTGTCTACGAAAAAAGTCGCCATGAGGATTGGCAACACTGCCCTCGAGTACGTGTTTCACTTTACGATGGAATTTTAAAGTCAATGTGCGCCGATGATAAAAAAAACGTTTGCACTGAAATATCAACAAGTTACCTTAGTTTTATCCAAAGTTCTGTTTTGAAGCAAAATGGGCCGCCCCTCCTTGCAACCACAGACATTGTGACCAATGCGCGCGTCATCCGGGTTAAGCCTTAACCCGAAAGTGACTCATCTTCATTCATATTTGATAACGTGATTGTGGAGGGGGGGCGTGGCCAGGACTAGCCTCAGAGACAGCGACGGGTGAGTAGATGGCCCAGGTGGAACTTGTTATCTAATCACCTGTCGGCTTTATTAGCAGCAGCCGGCATGAGACACTCGTTTTGAAGTTGGAGTGGGAGCCAGAGAGAGAGATAGAGACACGAGCTCAGAAAAATACATTTTGCTGGAAAGCAAAAGCCTTACAGAATTGATGAAAATAAAACAGTGTTGTACCCTGAATTCCGGGCTCTCCTGACAGTGTGTGGTGGTACGAAGAACCCACTCGAGGGCAACTTCTACAGTGATCATTTATTTTTATGAATCACATGCGTTGATAACGTTGACAACCCTAATATGAATATATATATATACATATATATATAAATATATATATATGTATATATATATATATATATACATATACATATATATATATATATATATATATATATATATATATACATATATATATATATATATATATATATATATATATATATATATATATATATATATATATATATATATATATATATTTTGGGGTAGAATCTCTTTAAACAAAATCAGTTTTCTTTGAAATAAAAGACATTTTTCACAAAAAACAATGTTTATTATATAAATATATGTATATATACATATATATATATATATATATATATATATATATATAAATACATATATATATGTATGTATATATATATATATATATATATATATATATATATATATATATATATATATATATATATATATATATATATATATATATATATATATATATATATATATATATACTCGAGGTTTCTGTGGTTTATCCGTTATACAGTGCTCAATACCGGAGTAGAGCGTAATATACGTTAGGTCAGGAAAAAACAAAGAGGCTATTTCATCCCTACAAGCCTGTTTCGCAGTTTTCTCTGCTCTTCAGGGGATTTTATACTTTTTTTTATTTATTTTTTGTATAAAATCCCCTGAAGAGCAGATAAAACTGAGAAACAGGCTTGTAGGGATGAAATAGCCTCTGTGTTTTGACCTGACCGAACGTATATTCCGCTCTACCCCTGTATTGAGCACTGTATAACGGATAAACCACAGGAACCTTGAATATATATATATATATATATATATATATATATATATATATATATATATATATATATATATATATATATATATGTATATATGTGTATATATATATATATATATATATATATAGCATTAATGCATCCATCCATTTGCTATAGCTTGTCCCTCTAATTATTATATTTGGCTATTAAGAGTATGTTAAAGTTTGAAATAGCCTCTGTGTTTTCTCCTGACCTGACATATATATATATATATATATATATATATATATATATATATATATATATATATATATATTTTTTTTTTTTTTTTTAATTAATTTTTTTTTTTTAATTATTATTATTATTATTATTATTTTATTTTTTCTATTTTAGTTTTTTATTTTAGACGTCCTGGATTGTGGATGCTGCCAGGCCGTAGTTTGGAGACCACTGATCTGATCTAGATGGCCTGCATTTGTCCTGCAGGAGCTGCAATTGCACATTTCAAATGTTCCCTTCAATTAGTGTCATTATTAATAAATAACCTAAATTGATTCAGAATTTTTTCCCCCTGTGTCATCCAAAAAATGTACCATTCAGTAAGTGCAATGAAAGTAAGTCACTTCTAATTTTGACTGACTTTTTACCCGCTTGCTCACTTCATGACACATTTTTTTTTTTTTTTTTGCCGGAATGGGTTGGAGAGGCACTCCAGCTACGGTCGGGAACAAAACATTCGTCAACAGCTCGAAATACGCATCAAACATCGTTATCGTGTCAAAGATTTCCCAGCGTTCCACACAAATGTGTCTCTTTTGTTGTGTGGATATAAGAAAGCGCCTTTTTTTTTTTTTTGTCTTTGTTCAGTGAAGGAGGCTGCGATGTGTTGAATTACAAAACAGAATATACGAAGACAACCTACATTTCTGATTGAAATACAAATCAATAGAGTCCTCCTTTTTGCTGCCAATGTGCGTTGCTGGAAAACATCGATCCCCGGCTTCAGAGGAATCACAGATTTTCTCCCTTGTCTAGTTTGTCTCTCGGTACGTCTCCCCCTTCCACTCTCATTCTTCTCTCATCCATCCTGGCTGTAACCTCCAAGCTTTTCAGATACGAATAATAGCTGGCGAACTCGTAGAAGGAGGTAGAGAAGGGGACGGTTCTGGTTGACAGTGTTTATGCTTTGCACCACGGAAGTGAGACAGAAGAGATGCAAACTGTGGCCTTTGGGAATATGAGCATTCTTTATTGCCTTAAACAGCTATTTAGCCCAGGTTGAAGAAAGCCAGATGTAAGGGATTGGGATGGCAGCCACCACAGGGCTGTGGGAAAAGGAAGGATGGCACCTTAATTATCCCTGTAATCACTGATTTATGATGGTGATTAAATGTGTACTTTTAGTTAACTTGAATTTGAGATAGGATAGGATTAGGATAGACTTTTATTTATCCCACAATGGGGAAATTACATTGTTGCAGTGCAGGTTTTTAGACACGTAGAGGCTTAGACTTAGACTTCCTTTTATTGTCACTCAAATTTGAACTTTACAGTACAGATATGAACGGAATTTTGTTGCATTAGCTCGCTGTAGTGCAGGATAAAAGAGCAATAAGGTGCAGATATAGATACATAGATTACTGTACAGATACATATATTGCACTTTTGCATATGCATCCATGTTGAGGCATGACGTTAAAGGGGAACATTATCACCAGACCTATGTAAGCGTCAATATATACCTAGATGTTGCAGAAAAAAGACCATATATTTTTTTAACCAATTTCCGAACTCTAAATGGGTGAATTTTGGCGAATTAAACGCCTTTCTAATATTCGCTCTCGGAGCGATGACGTCACAACGTGGCGTCACATCGGGAAGCAATCCGCCATTTTCTCAAACACCGAGTCAAATCAGCTCTGTTATTTTCCGTTTTTTCGACTGTTTTCCGTACCTTGGAGACATCATGCCTCGTCGGTGTGTTGTCGGAGGGTGTAACAACACGAACAGGGACGGATTCAAGTTGCACCAGTGGCCCAAAGATGCAAGAAATTGGACGTTTGTTCCGCACACTTTACCGATGAAAGCTATGCTACGACAGAGATGGCAAGAATGTGTGGATATCCTGCGACACTCAAAGCAGATGCATTTCCAACGATAAAGTCAAAGAAATCTGCCGCCAGACCCCCATTGAATCTGCCGGAGTGTGTGAGCAATTCAGGGACAAAGGACCTCGGTAGCACGGCACAACAGCGGCAGTTTGTTCCCGCAGACGAGCGAGCTAAACCCCCTATCGACCCTAGCTTCCCTGGCCTGCTGACATCAACTCCAAAACTGGACGGATCAGTTTTCAGGAAAAGAGCGCGGATGAGGGTATGTCTACAGAATATATTAATTGATGAAAATTGGGCTATCTGCACTCTCAAAGTGCATGTTGTTGCCAAATGTATTTCATATGCTGTAAACCTAGTTCATAGTTGTTAGTTTCCTTTAATGCCAAACAAACACATACCATTTGTTGGTTAGAAGGCGATCGCCAAATTCGTCCTCGCTTTCTCCCGTGTCGCTGGCTGTCGTGTCGTTTTCGTCGGTTTCGCTTGCATACGGTTCAAACCGATATGGCTCAATAGCTTCAGTTTCTTCTTCAATTTCGTTTTCGCTACCTGCCTCCACACTACAACCATCCGTTTCAATACATGCGTAATCTGTTGAATCGCTTAAGCTGCTGAAATCCGAGTCTGAATCCGAGCTAATGTCGCTATACCTTGCTGTTCTTTCCGCCATGTTTGTTTGTGTTGGCTTCACTATGTGACGTCACAGGAAAATGGACGGGTGATTAAAATCAGGCACTTTGAAGCTTTTTTTAGAGATATTGCGTGATGGGTAAAATTTTAAAAAAAACTTCGAAAAATATAATAAACCACTGGGAACTGATTTTTAATGGTTTTAACAATTCTGAAATTGTGATAATGTTCCCCTTTAAAGTGCCCCAAGACCCCTCTATGGGGTCTTGGGGCACTAGGAGGTTAACCCCTTTACTACTGTTACCCCAGGTGGCCCTTGGCAAAGGCAGAGTACCTGACTGCCCCCTAGCCAGGGATACGGTGAAGACCTCAACGGCGGAGCAAGCGGAAGACGGTAGATTTAAGAACTACCACAACGGCTGCAATGGCGGATGAAGGCTGCAGCAGAAAAGGGTCCCCAGTCGTCTTGGACTCCATGCCACTGGACCCTGACCCGATTCTGTCAAGGATTGTGTGGTGACTATCTGTGCACCAGTCTCCGCACGTTAAACAAAGTCACGCACAGGCATCCTCCATAAAAGGATACGCCCCTACCAGGAGGATCGTCATACTCGTTCGATGTTATATTGTCTTTATATTCCAGCGAGTTAATCCATTTTTGGGGGGGGGATTGAGGGGATTATTATGATGCGTTCAAGAGTCTTATGGCCTGAGGGAAGGAGCTGTTACAGAACCTGGAGGTTCTGTTATGGAGGCTGCGGAACCTCTTTCCAGAGTCCAGCAGTGAAAACAGTCCTTGGTGGGGGTGGGAGGAGTCTCTGCAGATTTTCTGAGCCCTGGTCAGGCAGCGGCTTTTTGCGATTTCCTGGATAGGAGGAAGAGGAGTCCTGATGATCTTTTCCGCCGTTCTCATCACTCTTTGCAGAGACTTCCAGCCTGAGGCACTGCAGGCTCCAGTCCAGACAGAGATGCAGTTGGTCAGTAGGCTCTCTATAGTGCTTCTGGAGAATGTGGTGAGAATGGTGGGAGGGAGCCGTGCTCTTTTACATACAGCAACAGAAGTAAAGCGTAATGAAAAACCAAAAAAATAGTAATAAATACTACATATTGTTCACTAATATGTCTAGATCAGGACTGTCAAACTCATTTTAGCTCAGGGGCCGCATGGAGGAAAATCTATTCCTAGGTGGGCTGGACTGATAAACTGATGGCATAATAACTTAAAAATACAACTATGACAACTTCAGATTGTTTTCTGTTATGATCCGTTTCCCGGATCATGTTCTGTTTGGTTTTTGGACTCCCTCAGTTCCTGTTTTGTGCACCCGTGTTTTGTGTTTTACAGTTACCATGGGTGCTTATTGGTTTCACCTGCCTATGGTTAGTGTTCGGCAAGCTCACCTGGGGCTTGTTTGGGGATGTCTGCAAACCCCCACCTTCTCTGTGAATAGGACAAAAGATTGCAGTGATGTTGGGAGATTACTAATTGATGTTGTATTTGTCTTACTTCAAAGGTTACTCTTCAAATAGGTTTGTTTTTCCCAATGTTGAATTGAAACATTTCTGTTTTTGTTGATATCACAATCAGATGAAGTGGGTTTTATTCTGCTTCTTCTCTCTTCTCCACCTCCCAGGAGACAGGACATTTCACCCAAACTCCTCCTCCCTCCTCTCTCATTCCCAACAGCTATAATGTTCTGGAAGAGTTCTTTGTCACTCTCTCACTTTCTCTCTCTTGATCTTTCTTTCTTTCTTTCTTTCTGTAGCAGCTTTAAACCTTTCTTGTTTGTAATTGTATGTTATTTGATTATTCAAATAAATATTTTATAGGCCTAGATCACACTGCAGATCAATTCCAATTGTTTTTTCCACGTGCGACCTGTATCGAATTTTTGCATGTCAGTGTGAACAGTGCAATTCCGAATTTTCCATATTCAACCCAGGCCTCTTTTGTATGTGGATTTAAACCGGATATATATGTGACGCACCCTTAATGTGAATGCTACTGCGCTGAGGTCGCATTCACCCAACCAGAATGTCATCAAAAAGCGATAAGCGTCATATTTCTTAGCCAAAATAGACAGTTATAAAATGGAGAAGAAAACAGGTGAAACTTATGTTTTAGGTACTCACGTGAAAGTTCCACCACTTCCTTCTTCATCTTCTACGTGCTTTGTTTTCGGTTCATCATCATCGTCTCATGCTTTTTTTCTTTTTTATAATAATGGGTAAAATACTGGAGTTTTACAGGGAGCTTTCTGGAGTACAACAGAACATAAGGGCACGAAGGCTGCAACGATTAGTCGACATAATCGAAAACATCAATTATTAAAAGTCATCTCCAAAAATGTGTCATTGTCGACAGGTCCCTTAATGAAATGCATGTTTCTTTTGTTACAATTCAATTGATTGATTGATTGATTGATTGAAACTTTTATTAGTAGATTGCACAGTACAGTACATATTCCGTACAATTGACCACTAAATGGTAACACCCGAATAAGTTTTTCAACTTGTTTAAGTCGGGGTCCACGTAAATCAATTCACTATAATAGCTTTAAAAAAAGTTGTTAAAATCAATTTGCGGACTCTACGTCAAACTCTTAACTTGTACAGCAGATCATAAGCAATAATATTGTCTATGGATGTTCTCATTTATCCAGGTCATTCTATTCTCAGGAGTTTCAATCGATCGCAACTTGAAGGTTCAGATTTATATATATATATATATATCTATATATATATATATAGATATATATATATATATATGTATTAGTAATGGCAGAGCCTGTTATTTCTAATTAATAGATGAGCCTGCTTGGGACACAATCAATCATAATATCTAAATAAACAAATTAGAACGGTATGGAATCGAGTGTTGGTCTTGAATTGGGTAAGAAGCTACTTAACCAGCAGGAAGCAATACGTGAAGATAGGAGAACAACCGTCTACAGAGCTAAAATATCTTGTGGCGTACCTCAGGGATCAATACTGGGATCAAAATTGTTCAATCTTTATATAAACTACATTTGTATTGTTAAAAAGGACTTAAAGTTAGTACTATTTGCAGATGACAGGACTGTGTCTTGTTCAGGAGAGAACTCACTAATTGTGTTACAAAAAAGATCAATTAGAATAATACATAATGTTGGATATAGAGAACATACAAACCCTTTATTTATTGAATCACAAACATTAAACATCAACGACTTGGTGCATTTGCAAACAGCTACAATTTTGCACAAAGCAAACTATAACCTGCTACCCAAGAATGTACAACAATTCTTCCCAACAAAAGAAGAGGAATATAAAGTTAGAGGAAAATCAAATTTAAAACATTTGTATGCTCGTACAACACTTAAAACATTTAGTATATCACTATGTGGAATTAAATTATGGAACGTATTAACCAAATGAATCAAAGAAAGCACCAATATGATTCAGTTTAAGGGACTGTTCAAACTCCAAGTTTTCACAAAGTACAAAAAATAAAAAATATCATAAATATCCTGAACCTTTAAAAAAAAAAAAAAAAAGAGGCAATGATTTATTTATGTCTTTAATATTTGTTTACTTACTTATATAAGTATATTTATTTATTCACTGTTCTGTTACAAACAGAGAACAAATAAATGGAATAAAACTGCTATGATATGAAAGTGGGTAGAATTAAAGGCCTACTGAAATGCGATTTTCTTATTTAAACGGGGATAGCAGGTCTATTCTATGTGTCATACTTGATCATTTCGCGATATTGCCATATTTTTGCTGAAAGGATTTAGTAGAGAACATCGACGATAAAGTTCGCAACTTTTGGTCGCTGATAAAAAAGCCTTGCCTGTACCGGAAGTAGCAGACGATATGCGCGTGACGTCACAGGTTGTGGAGCTCCTCACATCTGCACATTGTTTACAATCATGGCCACCAGCAGCGAGAGCGATTCGGACCGAGAAAGCGACGATTTCCCCATTCATTTGAGCGAGGATGAAATATTTGTGGATGAGGAAAGTGAGAGTAAAGGACTAGAGCAGTGGTTCTCAAATGGGGGTACACGTACCCCTGGGGGTACTTGAAGGTATGCCAAGGGGTACGTGAGATTTATAAAAAATATTCTAAAAATAGCAACAATTCAAAAATCCTTTGTAATATATTTATTGAATAATACTTCAAGAAAATATGAATGTTAGTTAATAAACTGAACATCAAATCAAGTAGGCTATTCCATTCATTACCATAAACCCAGAGTTTCCCCCATGCCGTGATGGTTTGACCCTCACTAAAATGTCTGTCAAAAAGAACTGTGAAAAGAAATGCAACAATGCAATATTCAGTGTTGACAGCTACATTTTTTGTGGACATGTTCCATAAATATTGATGTTAAAGATTTCTTTTTTTGTGAAGAAATGTTTAGAATTAAGTTAATGAATCCAGAGGGATCTCTATTATAATCCCCAAAGAGGGCACTTTAAATTGATGATTACTTCTATGTGTAGACATCTTTATTTATAATTGAATCACTTGTTTATTTTTCAGCAAGTTTTTAGTTATTTTTATATCTTTTTTTCCAAATAGTTCAAGAAAGACCACAACAAATGAGCAATCTTTTGCACTGTTATACAATTTAATAAATCAGAAACTGATGACATAGTGCTGTATTTTACTTCTTTATCTCTTTTTTTCAACCAAAAATGCTTTGCTCTGATTAGGAGTTACTTGAATTAAAAAAATGTTCACAGGGGGTACATCACTGAAAAAAGGTTGAGAACCACTGGACTAAAGGGCAGTGGGAGCGATTCAGATAGGGAAGATGCTGTGAGAGGCGGGTGGGACCTGATATTCAGCTGGGAATGACCAAAACAGTAAATAAACACAAGACATATATATACTCTATTAGCCACAACACAACCAGGCTTATATTTAATATGCCACTAATTAATCCCGCATAACAAACACCTCCCCCCTCCCGTCCATATAACCCGCCAATACAACTCAAACACCTGCACAACACACTCAATCCCACAGCCCAAGTACCGTTCACCTCCCCAAAGTTCATACAGCACATATATTTCCCCAAAGTCCCCAAAGTTACGTATGTGACATGCACATAGCGGCACGCACGTACGGGCAAGCGATCAAATGTTTGGAAGCCGCAGCTGCATGCGTACTCACGGTACCGCGTCTGCTTATCCGACTCAAAGTCCTCCTGGTAAGAGTCTTTGTTGTCCCAGTTCTCCACAGGCCAATGGTAAAGCTTGACTGTCATCTTCCGGGAATGTAAACAATGAAACACCGGCTGTGTTATCCGGCACAACAGTCAGGGGGTGCATTCTACGGCGGGGGTGCGTTATCCGGCACAACACTTGCCGCAATACACCGCTTCCGACCTACAGCTTTTTTCTTTTCTGTCTCCATTGTTCATTGAACAAATTGCAAAAGATTCACCAACACAGATGTCCAGAATACTGTGGAATTGTGTGATGAAAACAGACGACTTAATAGCTGGCCACCATGCTGTTCCAAAATGTCCTCTACAATCCGTGACGTCACGCGCAGGTGTCATCATACCAAGACGTTTTCAGCAGGATATTTTGCGCGAAATTTAAAATTGCACTTTAGTAAGCTAACCCGGCCGTATTGGCATGTGTTGCAATGTTAAGATTTCATCATTGATATATAAACTATCAGACTGTGTGGTCGGTAGTAGTGGGTTTCAGTAGGCCTTTAAATAAGCTCTTCTCCTTCGTACTCCTTTTCGGACATGCTGTAATGAAACAACTGGAACTATTTAATGCATTACATTGTAATTGTATTGATACTGTTGCGATGCTGGCGAGGAGGCATGATTATGCCGATTGTTTTTCCGGTGAGGACAGCAGGAACTCCAGAGACAGCGTGCAGGTAGGACAAATGATTTATTTGTATAAATCATACACAAAAATAGAAACGAACAAAACAAGCGAACACAAGGAGAGCGTGCCTAGCACAAGGAAAGCTAACGGAATAGCACACACAGGGAAGGCATAAGGCAACGCTTATCTTACGGACACAAGGAATAAACGTGACAGTTGCGTAAAGCAAACAAAAGCACCAGCCTGAGTGACGGGAAAAAGCAGGACTAAATAGCTCTCTGATTAGTGCCCGGGAACAGGTGTGAGTCCCGAACACCAATCAGATGCAGGCGAAAACAATCAGTAACCATGACAACACAAAACAGGAGTGCTGAAACATAACTTATATCACAAGTGACTCAAAACCCAAAATAAACTATGATCCAACATCAGATCATAACAGATACATGTTCAAAATAAACCGAACTGAATTGAATCGGAAAAAAACAACCGCTGTCCAGTAGACTATTAATTAAACAGCAGACCTGATGTTACGATGTCCGCTTTGCTTCTTGCCGATTTGTTGTTTGAAGTCGAAAACCGACAATGCCAAACTGAGCTTAGGAGAGCCGTGCTGGTAAGACACAAACCATTCCATTAAAGCCATGGTTAATACTTCTGCGTTCGAGACGCACAACAAAACGCTCCTTAGTTTGATGTGCACCTCCAAAGAAATATTCCATTAACCCGACATAGAATGTTCTTTATGTGAGGTAATAATTCTAACCACAGCTGTGGATCATTTCAGGTAATAATTCCACAGTGTTATACAGACTTTACACAGCTTTCATGCAATAATTTGTCACACTGCCTTTCTTGCACTCAAAAGACTGGAGTCAATTTTTTTGAAATCGCTCCCAGTAAGAAAATCAGTTTGGGGTTATTTTAGATTGAGTCGGACAGTCTTCAGATGTACACCTCTATTAAATCCAGCGTCAAATTTATAGCTGTTTAAAAGCACTTGAGCATCAAGGCTGATGCTGACAATGCCAAGCAATAATTGACACATATGTGATACATGTCCTACGGTATAGCTCAAAAGAATTCCTCAGATCACTTGTTTGTTCAAAGCAGAGGGGTTGTGGGTGTTGCTGGAACTACAACGCAGTGGAGTCTGAGCTTCCACATGTAGCCTTTTTGATTTGCAGCCCACAGGTTGCCGGCTTAACATGCTGTAGTCTTTTTTTTTTTTTTTTTCATCGAGCCATCTGAATTCTAACCACAGGATAAAGCTTTGAACAGCTCTCTAAATGTGCTATTATAAAATAGAGAGTTAAATGTCCTGGGTGAATGAGAGCTGCTCCTCTGCAGGGCAATGGGCCACCCACTATGCATACATACTGTATCCTGATTCCATGTGGTGATTCACTGCTTGATTTGCATATATATATATATATATATATATATATATATATATATATATATATATATATATATATATATATATATATATATATATACATTAGTGTTGTCCCGATACCGGTACCCACAATTATTTTTATACTTTTCAGTACTTTTCTAAATAAAGGGAACCAAAAAAAATAGCATTATTGGCTTTATTTTAACAACAAATCTTACGGTACATTAAACATATGTTTCTTATTGCAAGTTTGTCCTTAAATAAAATACTGAACATACTAGACAATGTGTCTTTTATTAGTAAGTAAGCAAACAAAGGCTCCTAATTTAGTCTGCTGACTTATGCAGTAACATATTGTGTCATTTTCCATTCTATTATTTTGTCAAAATTATTAAAGGGGAACATTATCACCAGACCTATGTAAGCGTCAATATATACCTTGATGTTGCAGAAAAAAGACCATATATTTTTTTAACCGATTTCCGAACTCTAAATGAGTGAATTTTGGCGAATTAAACGCCTTCTAGTATTCGCTCTCGGACGTGACGTCACATTGGGAAGCAATCCGCCATTTTCTCAAACACCGAGTCAAATCAGCTGTTATTTTCCGTTTTTTCGACTGTTTTCCGTACCTTGGAGACATCATGCCTCGTCGGTGTGTTGTCGGAGGGTGTAACAACACGAACAGGGACGGAATGAAGTTGCACCAGTGGCCCAAAGATGCTAAAGTGGCAAGAAATTGGATGTTTGTTCCGCACACTTTACAGACGAAAGCTATGCTACGACAGAGATGGCAAGAATGTGTGGATATCCTGCGACACTCAAAGCAGATGCATTTCCAACGATAAAGTCAAAGAAATCTGCCGCCAGACCCCCATTGAATCTGCCGGAGTGTGTGAGCAATTCAGGGACAAAGGACCTCGGTAGCACAGCAAGCAATGGCGGCAGTGTGTTCCCGCAGACGAGCAGGCTAAACCCCCTGGATGTCTTGGCTCACACCGTCCCTTATGCCACCGAAGATGATCAAGAGAAGAATATCGACCCTAGCTTCCCTGGCCTGCTGACATCAACTCCAAAACTGGACAGATCAGCTTTCAGGAAAAGATAGCGGATGAGGGTATGTCTACAGAATATATTAATTGATGCAAATTGGGCTGTTTGCACTCTCAAAGTGCATGTTGTTGCCAAATGTATTTCATATGCTGTAAACCTAGTTCATAGTTGTTAGTTTCCTTTAATGCCAAACAAACACATACCAATCGTTGGTTAGAAGGCGATCGCCGAATTCGTCCTCGCTTTCTCCCGTGTCGCTGGCTGTCATGTCGTTTTCGTCGGTTTCGCTTGCATACGGTTCAAACCGATATGGCTCAATAGCTTCAGTTTCTTCTTCAATTTCGTTTTTGCTACCTGCCTCCACACTACAACCATCCGTTTCAATACATGCGTAATCTGTTGAATCGCTTAAGCTGCTGAAATCCGAGTCTGAATCCGAGCTAATGTCGCTATAGCTTGCTGTTCTATGCGCCATGTTTGTTTGTGTTGGCATCACTATGTGACGTCACAGGAAAATTGACGGGTGTATATAACGATGGTTAAAATCAGGCACTTTGAAGCTTTTTTAGGGATATTGCGTGATGGGTAAAATTTTGAAAAAAACTTCAAAAAATAAAATAAGCCACTGGGAACTGATTTTTAATGGTTTTAACCCTTCTGAAATTGTGATAATGTTCCCCTTTAAGGACGAGTGGTAGAAAATTAATGATTCATCTACTTGTTCATTTACTTTTAATATCTGCTTACTTTCTCTTTTAACATGTTCTATCTACACTTTTGTTAAAATGTGATAAATCCTTTAGGGCTGCAACAACTAATCGATTAAATTTGATTATAAAAATCGTTGGCGATTAATTTAGTCATCGATTTGTTGGATCTATGCTATACGCATGCACAGAGGCTTTTTGTAATTTTTTTTTTTTTATTAATTTATTTATTTATTTTTATAAACCTTTATTTATAAACTGCAACATTTACAAACAGCTGAGAAACAATAATAAACAATATTCAAATTAAGTATGGTGCCAGTATGCTGTTTTTTTCCCAATAAAATACTAGACAGGATAGAAATGTAGTTTGTCTCTTTTATCCGATTAGTAATCGATTAATCGAAGTAATAATCAACAGATTAATCGATTATCGAATTAGTTGTTAGTTGCAACCCTAAAATCCTTATTCTTCTGTTGTTTGATACTTTACATTTGTTTTGGATGATACCACAAATTTGGGTATCAATCCGATACCAAGTCGTTACAGGATCATACATTGGTCATATTCAAAGTCCTCATGTGTCCATGGACATATTTCCTGAGTTTATAAACATAATATACATTTTTTTTAAACGAAAGAAGAGGTTGTGATGCCAAAAAATATCGACCTAATCATAGTAGTATCGACTAGATACGCTACTGTACTTGGTATCATTACAGTGGATGTTAGGTGTAGATCCACCAATGGCGTTTGTTTGTAAAAATCTTACTTTATTTGTCGCCACGGAGGCGAGGATTAGTGATTTAGAAGTAGTTATAGTTGTATAGCTGTATAGTACCGACAACGATTCATTAGTATCGCGGTACCATACTAATACCGGTATATCGTACAACCCTAATACACATACTGTACGTACATGTTCAAAATTGTATTAAGCTATCACATTACATCAATGTTAACACAGTAATGGCAGAGCCTGTTATTTATAATTAATAGAATAGTCTGCTTAGGTTAGGCTCAGACTCTGCAGAGCTAATTAACGTAGTTTAGGCAAGGTGGTGTTAAGGCTGTGATACCACTTTAACACCTCCAGCCTTGTAGCATGTGGGAGGTGTTGGCAGAAGACATGGACATCCATGCATTCATTTGTGTGATCATATCAACTGTTTAGCCCACATATTGCAAAAGCTTTGGAGTTCATTGTCATGACATCCGTTGAGAAACACTCTTGAGTCAGCGTTACCTACTGCAGTGTTTTTTAACCATAGGGCCCCAAAATGGCCGCAAAAAATATCCGTTTCTCAGCTGCGGTCCTTATGGGCGGCAGCAGTACTAAGTTGTAATACACTTTTTCACCACTTGTGGCAGTAATGACAATCTCAAACAAACCAAAGAACTATGGAGCTGTCACGCCAAATTTCTTCCCCTTACAAAAACCTCCCCCCCCCCCCCCCCCCCCCCCATTTACTTCCGGGGTCATTTCCTCTTACTTACGTCATTTCCTCTTACGTCATTGACAGCGATCTATAGAATCCAAATCTCCTGAAAATGATGGTGTCACTGAATGACATTTGTCTTTATCTTTCCCAGGGGACTTTTGTCAAACACCAGCAGGTTTCGAGAAATTCCAGGCAGAGTGTTAGGGAAAATTTCAGGCGGAGTGTTGGGGCCGCTGCTGGGAACTTCTGTCTTCGTGGTAACGTGCAAAAAATATTAATTAATATATAATACAGTTAAATGTCTGTACTTTAAATCAACATTATTGTTAAACCATTTCACTAATATTAATTAATATATAATACTGTTAAATGTCTGTACTTTAAATCAACATTATTGTTGAAACCATTTCACTACAATATTGTGTGTGCTGCTGTCCTGTGTCAAAGCCGAAGTGGTATCGATCGCTGTCAATGACGTAAGAGGAAATGACCCCAGAAGTAAATGGGGGGGGGGGGAAAGAAATTTGGCGTGACAGAGCTAGAGAAGTTTTTTAAACGCAAAAATTATGACTAAAGTGGTGAAGCTGTATTTTCATCCATCCATTTTTCTACCGCTTGTCCCTCTCGGGGTCCGGGATGTGCTGGAGCCTATCCCAACTGCATTTGGGCGAAAGGCGGGGTACACCCTGGACAAGTTGCCACCTCATCGCAGGGCCAACACAGATAGACAGACAACATTCACACTCACTTTCACACACTCGGGCCAATTTAGGCCACTTCTACACTAAGGTTATCCAGGGTAAATCCCAACTAACCTTATCCTTGTCCACACACACACACAATGGTCGTTTAAGACCCCCTCCCCTCCTCCGTCAGCCGGCGCAACACGACCCAGTACGCATGCGCGGAAAATGCACACGTCATAGTCACCTCCAGTGTTGCTTTGTGTGCAAGTTCTAAAAATAAATGTAACTTATCTGAACAATATCCAGTGTTGTGGTATTTCAATTAACTGGAATCCTGTGTGCTGTGGGGCTCTATTGTAGTGAATCACACCTGAGACATCATAAATTAATCAAATCTTTAATAAAAGGACACAATGGGACAAATAACTTTTTACAACAATCAATCTCGGGATCCAGATATCTGGATATCTCAGATATCTGGATATCTCAGTCTTTTGCCTTCACCTTCATCGTCCATTCATTTTTGGTGACTTTATATACTCTGGACCTAGACGTTGAGTCCTTGACATACTGTACATGGCGGACAATAACTGATACAGTCTGCTTTGCCAGTCCAAATGCATTCTATGTTTCCCGTAGTCTTCACTCGATAGCCAGGTAATACAAAGCACACGCTACCTTTTTTATCACATCCACGGGAGCCCACATTCTCCTTGTCCAGCCTTCGACAAATGGACAAAGTTTTACGCTAAGTAGAATCACAGCTGACCTGGACATTGGAAAGTTCTCTTGCCGTCTGAGAAGTGTTGTATCCCAAATAGCTGCAATCACTTTCTCTTAAGGTATTCATGTGTGATTTCCACAAGCATCTGTACATGTAGAAGAAGAAGAAACACGGACATGTGTGGATGACTCGCCTCCATATTTCCAGTGGTTAGCTCCGAGTTACAAAACTGTGGGGCGCGGTCTTTCTGGCGTCTTTCTGGCGTCACTTCCTCTCCGAACTCAGTTTGTAAACGATCAATGAGTCCATGCAAAGCAAAGAGCCGGTGATTCAAGAAATACACGGCGCACTTACCCGTGTAAAAAATTGTCCGAGGAGGGTGACCTTAAACGACGGTTTAGTGTGGCTGAAACGGGGCTTAGGTTAAATAATTGTTCGCTTAAGGGGTTATCCGGCTAAGTGTAGACATAGCCTTAGTGATGCCAATCAACCTATCCCCAGGTGCATGTATTTGGAGGTGGGAGGAAGCCGGAGTTCCCGGAGAGAACCCATGCAAACCCTTTATCAAAGTGTGATTATCAATCACGGTTTTAAGATCTTTTAATATTAATTTAAAAACGGTAATACAATTAGTCTGGAGTACATCCCTGGCATGAGTGATTTTTCAAAATAGACATCCATCTTTCCGCAATCTGAATTGGATCCACACACACTCACTCAGAGGTGATTCCATGCACTTATGTCATTCTCATAGTTTGGAAAAGAAGTTTAACTGCTGACTTAATGAACTCTTCTCATACTTCTTTTTTTTTTTACCTTTCCTCAGTCTTCATCTGCTCCCTTTCTTCCCCTTTAAGACTTTTAGCTCCACTTAGCAGTCTTGCTGTGTCTGCTGCCATCTTTACAGCTTCAGCGTATGCAGCCTGGAGCTCTTTGTGAACTTCTCCGCACACTCGAGAGATTGTATATATCCCATGCAGTCATGATGTTGACTCGTGTCTATCCATTTCTCCAAACCATCCGACACACACACGCCGTATAATCTTATTAATAGGGTTGCATTTTTTTTTTTTTGGTGTAACCCTCCCTCTCTCTCTATTTTCAATATTTTTTTTTTTTTACCACACACTGCCATAAGTCAGGGCCCCTCGCAGGCTGCATTCTAAATACTCTCAAGGCTGGAGGCAAAGCAACATGAATTTTAATGAATTATTAAGTAGGATTATTTATTTACTTCCTCCGCACCCTGAGCCACCCAACTGCCAAAGCATTTTTTGAACCTGTGGCAAATTTGTATGCATAATTAATACTCACGGTTGAATATTTTCTTTAGGTTGTCGACTTTAGTCGTTTCTCGGCACACCTTAGGGAGTCATTCCAATGGGCGTTTGCTGTAACTCTAATGGAGTTTGATTGTACATTCCATTGCATTGAGGTTCAAGAAGCGATTGCTTCTGTAATGACGATTTGCATGCTTTGCCTTGCGTTTGGCTATGCTTAAAGGGGAACATTATCACAATTTCAGAATTGTTAAAACCATTAAAAATCAGTTCCCAGTGGCTTATTATATTTTTCGAAGTTTTTTTCAAAATTTTACCCATCACGCAATATCCCTAAAAAAAAGCTTCAAAGTGCCTGATTTTAACCACCCGTCCATTTTCCTGTGACGTCACATAGTGATGCCAACACAAACAAACATGGCGGAAAGAACAGCAAGCTATAGCGACATTAGCTCGGATTCAGACCCGGATTTCAGCGGCTTAAGCGATTCAACAGATTACGAATGTATTGAAACGGATGGTTGTAGTGTGGAGGCAGGTAGCGAAAACGAAATTGAAGAAGAAACTGAAGCTTTTGAGCCATATCGGTTTGAACCGTATGCAAGCGAAACCGACGAAAACGACACGACAGCCAGCGACACGGGAGAAAGCGAGGACGAATTCGGCGATCGCCTTCTAACCAACGATTGGTATGAGTTTGTTTGGCATTAAAGGAAACTAACAATTATGAACTAGGTTTACAGCATATGAAATACATTTGGCAACAACGTGCACTTTGAAAGTGCAGACAGCCCAATTTTCATCAATTAATATATTCTGTAGACATACCTTCATCCGCGCTCTTTTCCTGAAAGCTGATCTGTCCAGTTTTGCAGTTGATGTCAGCAGGCCAGGGAAGCGAGGGTCAATAGGGGGTTTAGCTCGCTCGTCTGCGGGAACAAACTGCCGCCATTGCTTGCCGTGCTACCGAGGTCCTTTGTCCCTTAATTGCTCACACACTCCGGCAGATTCAATGGGGGTCTGGCGGCAGATTTCTTTGACTTTATCGTTGGAAATGCATCTGCTTTGAGTGTCGCAGGATATCCACACATTCTTGCCATCTCTGTCGTAGCATAGCTTTCGTCGGTAAAGTGAGCGGAACAAACGTCCAATTTCTTGCCACTTTCGCATCTTTGGGCCACTGGTGCAACTTGAATCCGTCCCTGTTCGTGTTGTTACACCCTCCGACAACACACCGACGAGGCATGATGTCTCCAAGGTACGGAAAACAGTCGAAAAAACGGAAAATAACAGAGCTAATTTGACTCAGTGTTTGAGAAAATGGCGGATTGCTTCCCGATGTGACGCCACGTTGTGACGTCATCGCTCCGAGAGCGAATATTAGTAAGGCGTTTAATTCGCCAAAATTCACCCATTTAGAGTTCGGAAATCGGTTAAAAAAATATAAGGTCTTTTTTCTGCAACATTAAGGTATATATTGACGCTTACATAGGTCTGGTGATAATGTTCCCCTTTAAAACGATGACATGGTGGGAATCAACTGGTATTGTTCTGGTCCTGGTGGGTGAACGAATGCCAAATGTGTGTGTGTGTGTGTGTGTGTGTCGGACTACGTTGGCTGTGGGTGAAAGAGATGAATAAGCGAACGGAGAACGGGAGACCTGCCAGCTTGTGAGACTCTGACGCACTGCAGATGAACCAAGCCTCCTTTCATTCCACATGGAAGTCTTGATAGCGTAGTGACACTTTGCCACCCGTGTCTGCATGTCCGCGTGTGTGGACACGTCGCGGTGAAAACTATCATTCCGAAGCATAAGTTAAATGTAATCTTAAGGACATGATTAAATTATCCAAACCTCGGGAGCCCACAGCATCGGATTTGTTATCGAGCTTTAATGAGAGACCCCGGTGAATCTCACAGTAAACATCGTTATTATTTATAAACGTTGCCTTAGATCATTAACGGCACAGCACACACGCGGAACGTTTAATTAAAAAAAAAAAAATCGCACGTATAATGGAAGCACGTGACCGACACAAATAGCATGCAGATGAAAAGTAAAACAAGGTTAAATGCGGATTTAACATTTCACACCTTGTCTTGCTGTGGGGACTAATTAGTGCCGCTTTATTCTACTTTCCTGACTTGTCCTGGTCTTGTTTTGCATGCACATGCATGTCTTTGTTGGTTAACAAACGCTTCTTTGTTCTTCTTGATTTGTATTTACCACAGTGGTAATGTTGGCCGCACAGTCAGGGGGGGGGGTTGAATCTCTGCCTTTGCATCTGTGTCTAGTTTGGGTTATGTGCATGTAAATTGGAAGCTCGAGTCTAAAGCCCTGTCTACATATAACTCCTTAAACAAATAATTATTTAGCCTAAGCCCTGTTTCAGCCACACTAAACCATCGTTTAAAGGGGAACATTATCACAATTTCAGAAGGGTTAAAACCATTAAAAATCAGTTCCCAGTGGCTTATTTTATTTTTCGAAGTTTTTTTCAAAATTTTACCCATCACGCAATATCCCTAAAAAAAGCTTCAAAGTGCCTGATTTTAACCATCGTTATATACACCCGTCCATTTTCCTGTGACGTCACATAGTGATGCCAACACAAACAAACATGGCGGAAAGAACAGCAAGCTATAGCGACATTAGCTCGGATTCAGACTCGGATTTCAGCGGCTTAAGCGATTCAACAGATTACGCATGTATTGAAACGGATGGTTGTAGTGTGGAGGCAGGTAGCGAAAACGAAATTGAAGAAGAAACTGAAGCTATTGAGCCATATCGGTTTGAACCGTTTGCAAGCGAAACCGACGAAAACGACACGACAGCCAGCGACACGGGAGAAAGCGAGGACGAATTCGGCGATCGCCTTCTAACCAACGATTGGTATGTGTTTGTTTGGCATTAAAGGAAACTAACAACTATGAACTAGGTTTACAGCATATGAAATACATTTGGCAACAACATGCACTTTGAGAGTGCAGACAGCCCTGTCACGTTCAAACACTGAGGACATCTATTAAACAAGACAAAAAGCAAGGAATCAAACAGAGACAGAATTCAATTTGGACTCAATATTGAGGAGAGACATGGCCACTGCACTCTCTGTACAGTCCTGCACCACGCTCTGCCGAAAAAGGTTTTCATACCCTCTTTTATTTAAATATCAATGTTCACGCACCAACACATGTCTCAGCAGGAATGGGAAGTATGAAAAACAGTCATTGTTTTCGGTCACATTGAAGACCAAGAAAAGGATGTCTCGGGCTTGGGTTCTTCCTGGATCCAGCTGGGGCAGGTGTTGGAGGACAATGGATAACCCCTCCCGTCTCCTGACAACATCTGCTTCAGGAGGGCAGCGGGTCGTAAATAGCGTTGACCTCGGTTACCAAATAGTTGGAAGAGAGTTTGTGAAATACTTCAAAGAGAGTTTGTTAAATACTTTAAAGAGAGTTCCTCTAAAATACTTCAAAGAGCGTTCGTAAAACACTTCAAAAGAGTTCCTCTGGAAGTTGAGCAGATCCTGCCATCTGTCCGTGTTGAAATCACAGTGGAGTCTCACGGAACTTCTTCCTCTTGGTAGGCCTCAAAAGACAGCCTTCATCTTCTTATCAGGAACATAATGTAATACAACGTTTCTTTTGTGATAACTTACAATTATTCCAACAAGCCCATTTCAGGGCTGTCTGCATTTAAATGTTTTTAAGCTAAATTATTGGTAAACACAGTTTATGTATAATAATTTACGTAAAACCGCGAGTAATGAATAAAGTTTTCATCAATTAATATATTCTGTAGACATACCCTCATCCGCTCTCTTTTCCTGAAAGCTGATCCGTCCAGTTTTGGAGTTGATGTCAGCATCTGCTTTGAGTGTCGCAGGATATCCACACATTCTTGCCATCTCTGTCGTAGCATAATTTTCGTCGGTAAAGTGTGCGAAACAAACGACTGACCATTTCGTCGGCTTTCCCTAGAGCCTCGTATTTTAACAAATTTCGTCCAATTTCTTGCCACTTTCGCATCTTTGGGCCACTGGTGCAACTTGAATCCGTCCCTGTTCGTGTTGTTACACCCTCCGACAACACACCGACGAAAGTGAGAAAATGGCGGATTGCTTCCCGATGTGAATAATAGAAAGGCGTTTAATTCGCCAAAATTCACCCATTTAGAGTTCAGAAATCGGTTAAAAAAATATATGGTCTTTTTTCTGCAACATCAAGGTATATATTGACGCTTACATAGGTCTGGTGATAGTGTTCCCCTTTAAGGCATACTTGCCAACCTTGAGACCTCAGAATTCGGGAGATGTGGGTGGGGGAGGCGTGGTTGCGGGGGCAGGGTTGAGGTGCAGGCAGCATACCCCTTCCCCTTCGAGCTGTCTTGGATGAAATGAAATTCTTTTTTCCAATCATTTTGGAACTTGCAAGCGTATTTCTTCTTCTTACTCGTCGTTGCCATGTCTTTTCTTCGTTCTTCTGCTTCGTCTCCTTCTTGTTGTGTGTGCAGTTGTGCACTGAGCTCCAAAAGCCGTAGATGTTATTGTAGCGTCCCGGAAGAGTTAGTGCTGCAAGGGGTTCTGGGTATTTGTTCTGTTGTGTTTATGTTGTGTTACGGTGCGGATGTCATTCTTGTTTGGTGTGGGTTGACAGTGTGGCGCATATTAGTAACAGTGTTAAAGTTGTTTATACGACCACCGTCAGTGTGACATGTATGGCTGTTGACCAAGTATGCATTGCATTTACTTGTGTGTGTGTGTGTGTGCTTGAAATTAACGTTATCATTAAACAAGTTAAAAGATCAAACAACGTGTCAGCATTTCTTGACATCTTCGAGTAAAGACCATTGTTAAACCCGTCCAACGCTACATTATTATGTGACTAGGCCGGCACGCTGTTTATATTGAGGAAAAGCGGACGCCTGGACAGCATGCGGCTGTTAAGGGGTGAAGGTTTCAGGTGAGAGAGGACGCTAAAGGCAGTGCTTTTAAGGCACGCCCCCAATATTGTTGTCCGGGTGGAAATCGGGAGAAATTCGGGAGAATGGTTGCCTCGGGAGATTTTCGGGAGGGGCACTGAAATTCGGGAGTCTCCCGGGAAAATCAGGAGGGTTGGCAAGTACGGTTTAACGTCCCCCTCCTTTGATAATTTTTTACAAGGGTAAATGCGCCGTCTATTTTTTGAATCTCCGGCTCTTAGCTTTGTATGGACTCATTGATCGTTTACAAACTGAGTTCGGAGAGGAGGTGACGCCAGAAAGACCGCGCCCCACACAGGAGGTGACGTCAGAAAGAACGCGCCACAGCCAGATTCATAATAAAGCGATTTCGTAACTCGGAGCTAACCTCTGGAAATATGGAGGCGAGTCATTCGGACATGCCAGTGTTTCTCCTTTCGTCTGTACAGACGCTGGTGGAAATCACACATGAATACCTTGAGAGAAAGCGATTGCAGCTATTTCTGTCATGGTCCGGGTGCGCATTCAACTGTGCGCTGCACCGAGACCGCGCAAGGCGTGCCCCAGACCGGTGGAAGCGAACAGCTGCAATCTATCGCCGGCAATCTGCACACCTTGAGCTGAAGATCAGACCTGCCTTCAAAAGCCTGCACAACCTGCCATCCCTCGCCGGAACATAACCTTACTTTGCACACTCTCTGAGGTGTGCTCGGTGCACCGCCCAGTTGAATGCGCACTGACGCGCGCCAGGACCGTGACGATTTCGGATACACCACTTCTCAGACGGCAAGAGAACTTTCCAATGTCCAGGTCAGCTGTGATTCTACCTACCGAAAAACTTTGTCCATTTGTCGGAGGAGAGACAACGAGAACGCGGGCTCCCGTGGATGTGATAAAAAAGGTAACGTGTGCTTTGTATTACCTGGCCGTCGAGTGAAAACGGCGCATACTTTTGGACTGGCAAAGCAGACCGTATCAGTTATTGTCAGCCATGTATGTCGCGGACTCAACGTCTAGGTCTAGAGCAGGGGTCGGCAACCTCTACCAGTCAAAGAGCCATTTTGACCAGTTTCACAAATTAAAGATAACAATGGGAGCCACAAAAAATGTTTGAAATTTGAAACGAAATAACACTGCATAAAAAGTATTTATTTTGCTTTGTGCTATGTATAAACCAGGGGTCTCAGACACGCTGCCCACACCTTACTATGGAATTTGAATGCTGGTGCGGAATGTGGGTTTTATATGAATGCACTTGTCAGCGGCATGCGGGTTTTATATGAATGGCTTTATATGAATGGCGCTTGTCAGCGTCATGCGTGCCGTGATGGTACAGCATATTGCACCCACTACAACCAGCGTGCATGATCAACCACACGTTATATGGGGCTTCCGCTTGCTCACGTAGGTGACAGCAAGGCATACTTGGCCAACAACCACACAGGTTACACTGATGGTGGCGGTATAAAAAAAAACTTTAACACTCTTACTAATAATGCGCCACACTGTGAACCCACACCAAACA
Source organism: Nerophis lumbriciformis (assembly GCF_033978685.3). Lineage (NCBI taxonomy): Eukaryota > Metazoa > Chordata > Actinopteri > Syngnathiformes > Syngnathidae > Nerophis > Nerophis lumbriciformis. The sequence goes on from NC_084575.2 coordinate 20,061,908, forward strand.
AGAATGACAAACACATTTCGGGAGAACATCTGCACCGTAACACAACATAAACACAACAGGACAAATACCCAGAATCCCATGCAGCCCTAACTCTTCCGGGCTACATTATACACCCCCGCTACCAAACCCCGCCCACCTCAACCGACGCACAGAGGGGTGGGGTGGGGGGGTTGATGTGTGAGGGAGCAGGGTTGGGGTGGGGGCGGGGTTTGGTGGTAGCACGGGTGTATAATGTAGCCCGGAAGAGTCAGGGCTGCCTGGGATTCTGGGTATTTGTTCTGTTGTGTTTATGTTGTGTTAAGGTGCAGATGTTCTCCCGAAATGTGTTTGTCATTCTTGTTTGGTTTTGGTTCAAAGTGTGGCACATTATTAGTAAGAGTGTTAAAGTTGTTTTATATGGTCACCGTCAGTGTAACCTGTGTGGCTGTTGACCAAGTATGCCTTGCTGTCACGTACTTGTGCAAGCGGAAGACGCATACTGCATAACAAGGGGTTGGGCTGGCACGCTGTTAAGCTTGTAGAGGGCGCCAAATGCTGTACCATCATGGCACGCCCTTATTATAACTGTAAGGGTGAAAATCGGAGAATATTATTCCCGGGAGTTTTCCCGGGAGTTTTCCGCAAGAGGCATTGAAATCCGGAAGTCTCCCGGGAAAATCGGGGGGTCGGCAAGTAAGCTGCCGAGCCGCATCAGAGTGATCAAAGAGCCGCATGCGGCTCCGGAGCCGCGGGTTGCGGACCCCTGGTCTAGAGTATATAAAGTCACCAATAACGAATGGACAATGAAGGTGAAGGCAAAAGAGTGAGGAGTGTCCTGACCAGATATCTAGATCCCAAGGGGTCTTAAACGACCATTGTGTGTGTTTGGACAAGGATAAGGTTAGGTGGGATTTACCCTGGATAACCTTAGGGGCCTAAATTGTCCGTAGGTGTCATGACTTGGTCCTGGGTGTTTGCTTTTCCGAGATGCAACAGAAAGTTGGCTCGGGCGAGACGGGAATGTAAGTACATTTTTATTTAAACACTATAACTACTAAAAAAAGGAAGTAAACAAAAGGTGCGCACAATGGCGGAGAACAAACTATGAAACCAAAAAGACTATAAACATAACAAAAACTTACTTTGGCATGGGACATGAAGCAGGATCTAAGAGGATGAAGAGTGTGTAGAGCATAATTGTGGGATGTCACCAGCAAGACAAACTGAAAACAATTAACTTAAATACTGCAGACATGATTAACGAAAACAGGTGCGTGACTCAAAACGTGAAACAGGTGCGTGACGTGACAGGCGAAAACTAATGGGTTGCTATGGTGACAAACAAGAGTGCACAATGAGTCCAAACGTGGAACAGGTGAAACTAATGGGTAATCATGGAAACAAGACAAGGGAGTGAAAAGCCAGAAACTAAAGAGTCCAATAACTAAACAAAACATGACTAAAACAAAACATGATTACACAGACATGACAGTAGGTGTGTATGGGGCTGGGCGATATGGCTGAAAACTGTATCACAATATGAGTATGAGTCCTTATAAACCATTTTGAAATGGTTCTATCATCATTTCTTCATATGTCAAATATTATGTATTGTGATGTATATTTTTATCGCAAGAGGCTGCTATATATATTTATCACAATACATATTTTAGGCATATTTCTAACAAGCTGATGAATTTTGTATGGCACCATTAATACTTTCTTAGACAATTTTACTTATGGTTTGTCACCCTGTAATCTACTAAACTTTACAGTTATTGATGTTGTTTAATAGTTTAGGTGGAACAATGCAATTAAAACACTTATTTGTACGCGCCACATCTTAAATATCGGACGGGGGGAAAAAAATAAATGCATGCCTCTGTGAATCGTGGTGCGGGGATCATTTGATTTCAGTATGTATTTATTCACTAACTGTGTATGGCACTTGCATGAAATAAACATGCAAATGTATGCAGGCTAACTAAACATGCTTGCAGCAAATATTCCTCCGTCTGTCAATATCTTGATCTTGAAGTCGTATTTTGAATACAAGATCAAAAGTCTTTTTTTTTTTCTGTTCCAGTAAATGATAGTCGAGTGAAAAGCTGGGAAAAGGTGAAGAACAATCCGGTTTTCTCTATCAAGAGAGAAATCCAAGAAGAGGTTTGACAAAAAGTCAAAATTGCCTCCTACACAAAAAGAGTAGCTGTGAGTTTATATTTTGTAGAAGAATGTCGTCTTCTTTTGTCTCATTGTTTACAAGTTCTTGTTATCATAAATATTCTTCTGTGAATAATCGTAACTGCCACACCACAAAAGGTGTCACTTCAATGATGCATGGCATTATTGTTTTGCCCGAACCATGTAATGGAAGCATTTGTGTCTAGAAGTACAACAGTAGGAAAGGTAATACAGCAAGTAAGTAAATATATATATATATATATATATATATATATATATATATATATATATACAGGTAAAAGCCAGTAAATTAGAATATATTGAAAAACTTGATTTATTTCAGTAATTGCATTCAAAAGGTGTAACTTGTACATTATATTTATTCATTGCACACAGACTGATGCATTCAAATGTTTATTTCATTTAATTTTGATGATTTGAAGTGGCAACAAATGAAAATCCAAAATTCCGTGTGTCACAAAATTAGAATATTACTTAAGGCTAATACAAAAAAGGGATTTTTAGAAATGTTGGCCAACTGAAAAGTATGAAAATGAAAAATATGAGCATGTACAATACTCAATACTTGGTTGGAGCTCCTTTTGCCTCAATTACTGTGTTAATGCGGCGTGGCATGGAGTCGATGAGTTTCTGGCACTGCTCAGGTGTTATGAGAGCCCAGGTTGCTCTGATAGTGGCCTTCAACTCTTCTGCGTTTTTGGGTCTGGCATTCTGCATCTTCCTTTTCACAATACCCCACAGATTTTCTATGGGGCTAAGGTCAGGGGAGTTGGCGGGCCAATTTAGAACAGAAATACCATGGTCCGTAAACCAGGCACGGGTAGATTTTGCGCTGTGTGCAGGCGCCAAGTCCTGTTGGAACTTGAAATCTCCATCTCCATAGAGCAGGTCAGCAGCAGGAAGCATGAAGTGCTCTAAAACTTGCTGGTAGACGGCTGCGTTGACCCTGGATCTCAGGAAACAGAGTGGACCGACACCAGCAGATGACATGGCACCCCAAACCATCACCCAACCATGCAAATTTTGCATTTCCTTTGGAAATCGAGGTCCCAGAGTCTGGAGGAAGACAGGAGAGGCACAGGATCCACGTTGCCTGAAGTCTAGTGTAAAGTTTCCACCATCAGTGATGGTTTGGGGTGCCATGTCATCTGCTGGTGTCGGTCCACTCTGTTTCCTGAGATCCAGGGTCAACGCAGCCGTCTACCAGCAAGTTTTAGAGCACTTCATGCTTCCTGCTGCTGACCTGCTCTATGGAGATGGAGATTTCAAGTTCCAACAGGACTTGGCGCCTGCACACAGCGCAAAATCTACCCGTGCCTGGTTTACGGACCATGGTATTTCTGTTCTAAATTGGCCCGCCAACTCCCCTGACCTTAGCCCCATAGAAAATCTGTGGGGTATTGTGAAAAGGAAGATGCAGAATGCCAGACCCAAAAACGCAGAAGAGTTGAAGGCCACTATCAGAGCAACCTGGGCTCTCATAACACCTGAGCAGTGCCAGAAACTCATCGACTCCATGCCACGCCGCATTAACGCAGTAATTGAGGCAAAAAGAGCTCCAACCAAGTATTGAGTATTGTACATGCTCATATTTTTCATTTTCATACTTTTCAGTTGGCCAACATTTCTAAAAATCCCTTTTTTGTATTAGCCTTAAGTAATATTCTAATTTTGTGACACACGGAATTTTGGATTTTCATTTGTTGCCACTTCAAATCATCAAAATTAAATGAAATAAACATTTGAATGCATCAGTCTGTGTGCAATGAATAAATATAATGTACAAGTTACACCTTTTGAATGCAATTACTGAAATAAATCAAGTTTTTCAAAATATTCTAATTTACTGGCTTTTACCTGTGTGTATATATATATATATATATATATATATATATATATATATATATATATATATATATATATATATATATATGGGTAAAAGTCATGATTCTTCAGTGAGTGTATGGCACACTCACCAGCTGTATTGACACTATACTGATACTGTGTTGGTCATTACAATTAATTAATTGCAAATACAATCGTTGTTTTGGTTTTGTTTTGTTTTTAATGAATAGCTGTGCAGAAAGGAATATGAAATGTGCAACTCTGGTCAATGAGCCAAATATTAAACACAAACATAAAATGTTTATTATTTGGCTCTATAAGATCAAAATGATCCCAAACTTCTGAAATGTTCCTTTTTCTTAGTTCCATTTAGAACTACGAATGCCACTCCTATAGTGTTGTCCCGATACCAATATTTTGGTACCGGTACTAAAATCATTTTGTTACTTTTCGGTACTTTTTTAAATAAAGGGGACCACAAAAAATTGCATTATTGGCTTTATTTTAACAAAAAATATTAGGGTACATTAAACATATGTTTCTTATTGCAGTTAAGTCCTTAAATAAAATAATGAACATACTAGACAACTTGTCTTTTAGTAGTAAGTAAACAAACAAAGGCTCCTAATTTAGCTGCTGACATATGCAGTAACATAGTGTGTCATTTATTATTCTATTATTTTGTAAAAATTATTAAGGACAAGTGATAGAAAATGAATTATTAATCTACTTGTTCATTTACTGTTAATATCTGCTTGCTTTCTCTTTTAACATGTTCTATCTACACTTCTGTTAAAATGTAATAATCACTTATTCTTCTGTTGTTTGGATGCTTTACATTAGTTTTGGATGATACCACAAATTTGGGTATCTATCTGATACCAAGTCGTTACAGGATCATACATTGGTCATATTCAAAGTCCTCATGTGTCCAGGGACATATTTTCTGAGTTTATAAACATATTATACATAAAAAAAAAAACGAAAGAAAATGTTTTGATGCCAAAAAATAATGTCGTAATCATAGTAGTATCGCTCCTGTACTTGGTATCATTACAGTGGATGTTAGGTGGAGATCCACCAATGGCGTTTGTTTACATTTTGACGCCGGTGAGCTACGGTGTGTAGTGAAACATGTTTAGCTATTCCTCGTCCTGCAGGGATGATACTTGTAAGAAACTTACTTTATTTGTCGCCATGGAGGCGAGGATTAGTGATTTAGAAGTAGCTAAAACACTGCCGACAGCGGTTGGACTTTAGCCGCTAGCAAGCTAGCCATGTCTCAAAACACCTCTTCCTGTGTCATGTCTGTGTGATCATGTTTTGTTTTGGTTGTGTTCAAGTTTGGTTTTTGGACTTTTTGTGCACCTGTCCTCATGTCACGCACCTGATTCATTTGAACTCACACACCTGTCACTAATCATGCCACTTTTATTTAAACCTGTCTTTTTCTGTTGATCGGTGGGGTGACATTATCTATCCTTACTACCTCTGCTACCCATGAGATTCCTGTTTATCATAGTTCTTGCTTCATGCCATGCCACAGTAAGTGTTTTTGTTTCATGTTCATAGTTAATTGCCTTTGTGCTAGTCTTTTGTTTCATTAGTCAAGTTTGTTCTCCGCCATTGTGCGCACCTTTTGTTTGCTTCCTTTTTGTAGTTTGTTAGTGTTTAAATAAACATGTCCTTACCTTCACGCCTTGCCCGCGCCAACTTTCCTTTGCATTCCGGAAAAACACAACACCCCAAGGTCCTCGTTTTGACATCCTGAGGGCGTTTCAGTGTTATAACTTCACCTTTATTGTTAGTTTTTAAGCCAAAAAGCGTCCGTTCTCCCTTTTCTGTCTACACACTGTGTCTGCTTGTAACAGTGACGTGCGGTGAGGTTGATGGCTGGTGAGGCACTGACTTCATCACAGTCAGATTTACAAACATATGAACCGTAAAGAGTATCTTATTCACCATTTGATTGGCAGCAGTTAACGGGTTATGTTTAAAAGCTCATACCAGCATTCTTCCCTGCTTGACACTCAGCATCAAGGGTTGGAATTGGGGGTTAAATCACCAAAAATTATTCCCGGGCGCGGCGCCGCTGCTGCCCACTGCTCCCCTCACCTCCCAGGGGGTGAT